>NC_084549.2:51147500-51260000 GCF_033978685.3 Nerophis lumbriciformis | reverse complement strand
GTTGGCATGCTGTGTAAATCGTAAAAAAAAAACAGAATACAATGATTTGCAAATCCTTTTCAGCCTATATTCAAGTGAACACACTGCAAAGACAAGATCTTTAACATTCGAACTGGTGAACTTTGTTATTTTTTGCAAATATTAACTCATTTGGAATTTGATGCCTGCAACATGTTTCAAAAAAGCTGGCACAAGTGGAACATCCCACGGGTGAACAGGCTAATTGGGAACAGGTGGGTCCCATGATTGGGTTTAAAAGCAGCTTCCATGAAATGTTCAGTCATTCACAAACAACGATGGGGCGAGGTTCACCACTTTGCGAAAAAATGCGTGAGCAAATTGTCGAAGTTTAAGAACAACATTTCTCATCGGGCTATTGCAAGGAATTTAGGGATTTCACCATTTACAGTCCACCATAATATCAAAAGTTTCAGAGAATCTGGAGAAATCACTGCACGTAAGCAGCAATGCCCATGACATTCGATCCCTTAGGCCATGAGTGTCAAACTCTGGCCCGTGGGCCAAATTTGGCAATATCAAATTAACACTAGAGCTGGCCCGCCGATCATATACAGTGGCGGTGCCGCGGTACACCACTAATTCTCATACTTGCCAACCCTCCCGGGAGACTCCCAAATTTCAGTGCCCCTCCCGAGAATTGTAACATCCCGTTTTCGTCCAGTCCAACAATTGCTGCCTCAGTTAAATAATATGTGCGGCTTTAGCACGCTCACAGAAGTGAATATATATGCATATATATATATATATATATATATGTATATATGTATATATATATATATATACATATATATATATATGTATACAGAGTCGCGATCAAACGTTTACATACACTTGTAAATCACATATCATCTCACATCACATGGACAAAGATCAGACCTTTTGGAGGAATGTTCTGTGGTCAGATGAAACAAAAATTTAGCTGTTTGGCCACAATACCCAGCAATATGTTTGGAGGAGAATAAGTGAGACCTTTAATCCCGAAACACTATGCCTACCGTCAAGCATGGTGGTTGTAGTATTATGCTCTGGGCCTGTTTTGCTGCCAATGTAACTGGTGCTTTACAGAGAGTAAATGGGACAATGAAAAAGGAGGATTACCTCCAAATTCTTCAAGACAAACTAAAATCATCAGACCGGAGGTTGGGTCTTGGGCGCAGTTGGGTGTTCCAACAGGACAACGACCCCAAACATACGTCAAAAGTGGTAAAGGAATAGCTAAAACAGGCTAGAATTAAGGTTTTAGAATGGCCTGCCCAAAGTCTTGACTTAAACGTGTGGACAATGCTGAAGAAACAAGTCCATCCATCCATCCATCCATCTTCTTCCGCTTATCCGAGGTCGGGTCGCGGGCAGCAGCTTAAGCAGAGAAGCCCAGACTTCCCTCTCCCCAGCCACTTCGTCCAGCTCCTCCCGGGGGATCCCGAGGCGTTCCCAGGCCAGCCGGGAGACATAGTCTTCCCAACGTGTCCTGGGTCTTCCCCGTGGCCTCCTACCGGTCGGACGTGCCCGAAACACCTCCCGAGGGAGGCGTTCGGGTGGCATCCTGACCAGATGCCCGAACCACCTCATCTGGCTCCTCTCGATGTGGAGGAGCAGCGGCTTTACTTTGAGCTTCCCCCGGATGACAGAGCTTCTCACCCTATCTCTAAGGGAGAGCCCCGCCACCCGGCGGAGGAAACTCATTTCGGCCGCTTGTACCCGTGATCTTGTCCTTTCGGTCATGACCCAAAGCTCATGACCATAGGTGAGGATGGGAACGTAGATCGACCAGTAAATCGAGAGCTTTGCTTTCTGGCTCAGCTCCTTCTTCACCACAACGGATCGATACAGTGTCCGCATTACTGAAGACGCCGCACCGATCCGCCTGTCAATCTCACGATCCACTCTTCCCTCACTCGTGAACAAGACTCCGAGGTACTTGAACTCCTCCACTTGGGGCAAGATCTCCTCCCCAACCCGGAGATGGCACTCCACCCTTTTCCGGGCGAGAACCATGGACTCGGAATTGGAGGTGCTGATTCCCATCCCAGTCGCTTCACACTCGGCTGCGAACCGATCCAGTGAGAGCTGAAGATCTTGGCCAGATGAAGCCATCAGGACCACATCATCTGCAAAAAGCAGAGAGCTAATCCTGCAGCCACCAAACCAGATACCCTCAACGCCTTGACTGCGCCTAGAAATTCTGTCCATAAAGGTTATGAACAGAATCGGTGACAAAGGGCAGCCCTGGCGGAGTCCAACCCTCACTGGAAACGGGTCCGACTTACTGCCGGCAATGCGGACCAAGCTCTGACACTGATTATACAGGGAGCGAACCGCCACAATAAGACAGTCCGTTACCCCATACTCTCTGAGCACTCCCCACAGGACTTCCCGGGGTACACGGTCGAATGCCTTCTCCAAGTCCACAAAGCACATGTAGACTGGTTGAGCAAACTCCCATGCACCCTCAAGGACCCTGCCGAGAGTATAGAGCTGGTCCACAGTTCCACGACCAGGACGAAAACCACACTGTAACCTCCTCTCCAGTACACCTGAATAGACCTTACCGGGAAGGCTGAGGAGTGTGATCCCACGATAGTTGGAACACACCCTACGGTTCCCTTTCTTAAAAAGAGGAACCACCACCCCGGTCTGCCAATCCAGAGGTACCGCCCCCGATGTCCACGCGATGTTGCAGAGTCTTGTCAACCAAGACAGCCCCACAACATCCAGAGCCCTAAGTAACTCCGGGCGGATCTCATCCACCCCCGGGGCCTTGCCACCGAGGAGCTTTTTAACTACCTCGGCAACCTCAGTCCCAGAAATAGGAGAGCCCATCACAGATTCCCCAGGCCCTGCTTCCTCATAGGAAGACGTGCTGGTAGGATTGAGGAGGTCTTCGAAGTATTCCCTCCACCGATCCACAACATCCGCAGTCGAGGTCAGCAGAACACCATCCTCACCATACACGGTGTTGACATTGCACTGCTTCCCCTTTCTGAGGCGGCGGATGGTGGTCCAGAATCGCTTCGAAGCCGTCCGGAAGTCGTTTTCCATGGCTGCCCCGAACTCCTCCCATGTCCGAGTTTTTGCTTCTGCGACCGCCGAAGCCGCACATCGCTTGGCCTGTCGGTACCTGTCTGCTGCCTCCGGAGTCCTATGAGCCAAAAAAGCCCGATAGGACTCTTTCTTCAGCTTGACGGCATCCCTAGGTTCTAGGATTACCGCCACGACAGGCACCAACCACCTTGCGGCCACAGCTCCAATCGGCCGCTTCGACAATAGAGGCACGAAACATCGTCCACTCGGACTCAATGTCTAGTGCCTCCCTCGTGACATGTTCAAAGTTCTTCCGGAGGTGGGAATTGAAACTCTCTCTGACAGGAGACTCTGCCAGGCGTTCCCAGCAAACCCTCACAATGCGTTTGGGCCTGCCAGGTCTGTCCGGCATCCTTCCCCACCATCGCAGCCAACTCACCACCAGGTGGTGATCGGTAGAAAGCTCCGCCCCTCTCTTCACCCGAGTGTCCAAAACATGAGACCGCAAATCCGATGACACAACTACAAAGTCGATCATGGAACTGCGGCCTAGGGTGTCTTGGTGCCAAGTGCACATATGGACACCCTTATGTTTGAACATGGTGTTTGTTATTGACAATCTGTGACGAGCACAAAAGTCCAATAACAAAACACCACTCCGATTCAGATCCGGGCGGCCATTCTTCCCAATCACGCCTCTCCAGGTTTCACTGTTGTTGCCAACATGAGCGTTGAAGTCCCCCAGTAGAACGAGGGAATCACCCGGGGGAGCACTCTCCAGTACTCCCTCGAGTGAATCCAAAAAGGGTGGGTAATCTGAGCTGCGGTTTGGCGCGTAAGCGCAAACAACAGTCAGGACCCGTCCCCCCACCTGAAGGCGGAGAGAGGCTACCCTCTCGTCCACCGGGTTGAACTCCAACGTGCAGGCTTTGAGCCGGGAGGCAACAAGAATTTCCACCCCAGTCCGTCGCCTCTCACTGCCGGCAACGCCAGAGTGGAAGAGAGTCCAGCCCCTCTCAAGAGAACTGGTTCAAGAGCCCTTGCTGTGCGTCGAAGTGAGTCCGACTATATCTAGCCGGAACTTCTCCACCTCACGCACTAGCTCAGGCTCCTTCCCCCCCAGCGAGGTGACATTCCACGTCCCAAGAGCTAGCTTATGTAGTCGAAGATCGGACCGCCAAGTGCCCTGCCTTCGGCTTCCGCCCAGCTCACACTGCACCCGACCTCTATGGCCCCTGCTATGGGTGGTGAGCCCATTGGAGGCGGGACCCACGTTGCCTCTTCGGGCTGTGCCCGGCCAGGCCCCATGGGGACAGGCCCGGCCACCAGGCGCTCGCCATCGTGCCCCACCTCCGGGCCTGGCTCCAGAGGGGGGCCCCGGTGACCCGCGTCCGGGCGAGGGAAATCTGGGTTCCTTGTTTGTGTTCTTCATAGAGGTCTTCGAGCTGCTCTTTGTCTGATCCCTCACCTAGGACCAGTTTGCCTTGGGAGACCCTACCAGGGGGCATAAAGCCCCCGGACAACATAGCTCCTAGGATCATTGGGACACGCAAACTCCTCTACCACGTTAAGGTGGCAGCTCAGAGAGGAGAAGAAACAAGTCCATGTCAGAAAACCAACAAATTTAGCTGAACTGCACCAATTTTGTCAAGAGGAGTGGTCAAAAATTCAACCAGAAGCTTGTGGATAGCTACCAAAAGCGCCTTATTGCCGTGAAACTTGCCAAGGGACATGTAACCAAATATTAACATTGCTGTTTGTATACTTTTGACCCAGCAGATTTGGTCACATTTTCAGTAGACCCATAATAAATTTATAAAAGAACCAAATTTCATGAATGTTTTTTGTGACCAAGTATGTGCTTCAATCACTATTACAAAAAAATAAGAGTTGTAGAAAGTATTGGAAACTCAAGACAGCTATGACGTTATGTTCTTTACAAGTGTATGTAAACTTTTGATTGTGACTGTATATATATATATATATATATATATATACACACACACATATGTAGCATGGTGATACAGGGGTTAGTGCATGTGCCTCACAATACGAATGTCCTGGGTTCGATCCACGGGCTTGGGGTTTTTCTGCGTGGAGTTTGCCTATTCTCCCCGTGATAGCATGGGTTACCCCGAGTACTCCGACCACGATTATATATACATATATACATATATATATATATATATATATGAAATAAATAATATATAAAAAAGATCATTCTTTGATCATCATGGCGCCGATCATGACTGCCTCAATGCTGTCGTGCGCTCTGTTTTGTTTGTTTTTGTGCGTAAATTGTGTGTCCGCGTGGTGTTACGCCCGCGAAAAGCTACTTAACATCAGATCAATCACCCCGAGGGACTTATTACCAGTCATTTTAGCGTCAGCTGCGGATTTGGTCCATTCTTTGATCAAAAGAGGGAAACTGCACCGAAGAGAAAAGAGAGCGGGAGCCCTTGACCGTCTCCGCAGACGGGGATCACGCACGCCCTTACCTGGCATCTTTCTCTCCAACGTCCACTCACTTCCCAACAAGATGGACGAGCTGGCATTGCTGATGAGAAGAAACAAGGACTTTTCCTCATCTTGTGTTTTGTGCTTTACGGAGACGTGGCTGAGCGCAAGTGTCCGGTACAGCGCGGTTCAACCGCAGGGCTTTCATCTTCTCCGCGCGGACCGAGACCCGGGGCTCTCCGGCAAAACAAGACGCGGTGGAGTCTGCTTCTTCATCAACAACTGGTGTACAGACGTGACGGTGATAACCCAACACTGCTCTCTTGCTCTGGAATATATTTTCATTCACTGTAACCCCTTTTACTCACCGCGAGAGATCATTTCACTCATTCTAGTGGCTGCCTATATACCGCCCAGCGCGGACGTGCATGACGCTCAGCGCACGCTTGCAGGCCATATCTTACATGTGGAACGGTCTTTTCTGGACTCTCTTGTTACCGTACTTGGTGACTTTAACAAGGGAAATTTGAGCCAGGAATTACCCAAGTATAGGCAGTTTATTAAATGCTCGACCAGAGAGGAGAACACTTTGGATCACTGTTGCACTACAATAAGTAAGGCATACCATGCAGTCCCGCGCGCTGCTATCGGACTATCAGATCACGTGATGGTGCACTTAATCCCTTCATACAGACAGAGACTGAAACTGGCTAAACCTGTTATGAAAACCATTAAGAAGTACACCGCTGAGGGATGTTTGGAGACGACAGACTAGGAGTCAATTGGAGCGGCTACGGACAATCTGGACGGGTATACGGACACTGTGACCTCATACATTCAGTTCAATGAGGCGCAAATCCTTCCAACGCGCACCAGGGCTTGTTATAACAACGACAAACCCTGGTTCACTCCTAAGCTCCGACAGCTGCGCAAGAAGAATAAGGCTGCGTGGAGGAGCGGGGACCGGAGTACCTACAGAGAAGCGAAGTACCACTTCAACAGGTAAGTGGAGAAAGTTAAATCTGTGTACTCTAACCGTCTACAGGAACAGTTCAGCTCCAATGATTCTGCGGCCGTGTGGAGAGGGCGAGGGCCCTTACGAACTATAAGCCCTAAGCCCCCCAAGCCCTGAATGACCAGACTCTCGCTCAGGGCCTCAACACACATTACTGTCGTCACGAACGGCCTTCAGCTCATCAAAGCTCTGCTGTCCCCATCATCACCCTCCCCACCAACGCAAGCACTTCATTAAAGGACTCCAAGGAGATCAAAGGACTCCAAGAACATTACAGGACTTCGTCCATCAAAGGCCCTCTCCATCCGAGAGGAGGATGTACGCCGGCAGTTCTTGAAGTTGAACACGCGGAAGGCCCCCGGGCCGGATGGTGTCTCCCCCTCCACCCTCAGACACTGCGCGGATCAGCTGACTCCTGTCTTCACTGACATTTTTACACCTCTCTGGAGCTATGCCGCGTGCTGTCCTGCTTCAAGACCTCCATCATTGTCCCTGACCCCAAGAAACCACAGATCACAGGACTTAATGACAACAGGCCAGTGGCGCTGACGTCTGTGGTCATTAAGTCCTTTGAGCGCTTGGTCCTGCCCCACCTCAAGGACATCACCGTCCCCCTCCTGGACCCACTGCAGTTCGCCTACTTGCCAAACCTCCCAAATTTTCCGGGAGACTCCCGAAATTCAACACCTCTCCCGAAAACCTCCCGGGACATATATTCCCCGAAAATCTCCCGATTTTCAGCCGTAGCTGGAGGCCACGCCCCCTCCAGCTCTATGCGCACCTGAGTGAGGACAGCCTTTTTTCATGACGGGAGGACAACAGGGTGTCAAGAACTAAATCATCCAGACTAGAGATAAATGGTATTATTATGTTTATCTTACCTACAAATAAATATATTTATTAATTTTTTTTAAAAAACTAAATAAATGTTTACTATATTTTGCTAAATACATAAAAATTAATTGTATTTTAATTTGTATTTTTTCTGACTCCTTATTACATCCAGCCATAGAATCATACATTAAAATCAATCAATCAATCAATCATTATTTATATAGCCCTAAATCACAAGTGTCTCAAAGGGCTGCACAAGCCACAACGACATCCTCGGTACAAAGCCCACATAAGGGCAAGGAAAAACTCACCCCAGTGGGACGTCGATGTGAATGACTATGAGAAACCTTGGAGAGGACCGCATATGTGGGTAACCCCCCCCCCCTCTAGGGGAGACCGAAAGCAATGGATGTCGAGTGGGTCTGACATAATATTGTGAGAGTCCAGTCCATAGTGGATCCAACATAATAGTAAGAGTCCAGTCCATAGTAGGGCCAGCAGGACACCATCCCGAGCGGAGACGGGTCAGCAGCGCAGAGATGTTCCCAGCCGATGCACAGGCGAGCGGTCCACCCCGGGTCCCGACTCTGGACAGCCAGCACTTCATCCATGGCCACCGGACCTGTGCCCCCCCCCCCTCAAGGAAAAGGGGAGCAGAGGAGAAAAGAAAAGAAACGGCAGATCAACTGGTCTAACAGGGGGGCTATTTAAAGGCTAGAGTATACAAATGAGTTTTAAGATGGGACTTAAATGCTTCTACTGAGGTAGCATCTCTAATTGTTACCAGGAGGGCATTCCATAGTACTGGAGCCCGAATAGAAAACGCTCTATAGCCCGCAGACTTTTTTTGGGCTCTGGGAATCACTAATAAGCCGGAGTTCTTTGAACGCAGATTTCTTGCCGGGACATATGGTACAATGCAATCGACAAGATAGGACGGAGCTAGACCGTGTAGTATTTTATACGTAAGTAGTCAAACCTTAAAGTCACATCTTAAGTGCACAGGAAGCCAGTGCAGGTGAGCCAGTATAGGCGTAATATGATCAAACTTTCTTGTTCTTGTCAAAAGTCTAGCAGCCGCATTTTGTACCAACTGTAATTTTTTAATGCTAGACATAGGGAGACCCGAAAATAATACGTTACAGTAGTCGAGACGAGACGTAACGAACGCATGAATAATGATCTCAGCGTCACTAGTGGATAAAATAGAACGGATTTTAGCGATATTACGGAGATGAAAGAAGGCCGTTTTAGTAACACTCTTAATGTGTGATTCAAACGAGAGAGTTGGGTCGAAGATAATACCCAGATTCTTTACTGATTCGCCTTGTGTAATTGTTTGGTTGTCAAATGTTAAGGTGGTATTATTAAATAAATGTCGGTGTTTAGCAGGACCGATAATCAGCATTTCCGTTTTCTTGGCGTTGAGTTGCAAGAAGTTAGCGGACATCCATTGTTTAATTTCATTAAGACACGCCTCCAGCTGACTACAATCCGGCGTGTTGGTCAGCTTTAGGGGCATGTAGAGTTGGGTGTCATCAGCAAAATAAACATGTTTGAAATAATTAATTTTAAATGATCATAGTAATTCATTTAAAATGACCATATCTAATTAATAAAATAATTGCTTGTTTATCAACAACTTTAACATTTTATTCATTACATTTTGAAGCTCTCAGAAGCCAAGTTATGTTATATTCCTTAAGATTTATTTATGCAAGTTTGAAGTATCAATTATCTAAACAGTTTTGTTTGTATATTTTCAGGATGTGTATCAGTGACGTGCAGTCACTAGAGGCATGATGGCATGATGGCATGAGCCATGATGGCAGGTGAGGCGGGGCCTCACCTGCCATCATGGAAAGAACAAAATTGTAAAAAGAAAAAAAATTGATAAATTGTTATATGTATCCAGTGATTATACTATAAAGTTATTTTCCATTTAACTTCACCAGTTTTAGATTATTTTTATTCAAAATCGCTGAATTTTCACATTTGCCGTTCAAATACTGAGAAGAGACGGTGCGGTGAACAGCAGCCAGTTGAGGCATGTCACTCAACCTGGATTCTGGACTCGGCTAGCTGCTGGCCTGCTGTGCAGTGAGACTGTATTGCTATATGAACTATATTATACATTTCCATAGTTTAGTTAGCTGAGGTATATAATGTACAGTGTATTTTGTCAACAACTGTATGTGTGCAACGTATTTCTTGTGCTGAGCGATCATAATGATAATGATAAATGGGTTGTACTTGTATAGCGCTTTTCTACCTTCAAGGTACTCAAAGCGCTTTGACACTATTTCCACATTTACCCATTCACACACACATTCACACATTGATGGCGGGAGCTGCCATGCAAGGCGCTAACCAGCAGCCATCAGGAGCAAGGGGTGAAGTGTCTTGCCCCCAGTAACCAACAACCCTCCGATTGCTGGCACGGCCACTCTACCAACTTCGCCACGCCGCCCCAAAACGGCTGCAAAAGACGCACTGGCTGAGGCTCCAGTAATCCCGGCTCCTGCACCCCCGCCGTAGAATTGTTATATCAACTAAAGCCCACACTAAAACTTTCCACCTGCAAGATTGAATCCATTCAAAAAAGTTATTTCATAAGAAGCCAAAAAGTGCACAAACAATAATGTTCGTGTTGGAGGAGTTGTGAATGACTGCAGGGCCACAACATTAGGTACACCTGCAGACTGCAGGTGTATCTAATTCACAACTCCTCCAACACGAACATTATTGTTTTTGCACTTTTTGGCTTCTTATTAAATAACTTTTGTAACCTATTTTCAGGGGCTTTTCTCTTTGTGATGTTAAGTTCCTGTTATGCGCTGTTATGCAGTATATGCCTTGAGCTCTTATTTTGAAGGCGCTAAAAGCGGAAGTGATGACACGGAGTGGAGCGGAGGTTTTTGAAAGAAGGTAAATAAAGTGGTCCTCGTGCAAACTGGAGCCTCCGTGTTTGTTATTTTGTAGTTTCATACAGTATAGGCAACATTTATAAACCCTCGGTTACACTTTTTTAAATAGATTCAATCTTGCACGTGGAAAGTTTAAGTGAGGGCTTTAGTTGCGGCGCATGGACTTTATTTATAAGTATAGGTAAGACCATAATAATGTTTTTTTTATTAAATGTGCTTTTTTGTGTGCTACAGTTTGTATGTGTAAAGTTAAAGTTAAGTTAAAGTACCAATGATTGTCACACACACACTAGGTGTAATGACTTTTGTCGTCTGCATTTGACCCATACCCTTGTTCCCCCCCTGGGAGGTGAGGGGCAGCAGCGGCGCCGCACCCGGGAATCATTTTTGGTGATTTAACCCCCAATTCCAACCCCTGATGCTGAGTGCCAAGCAGGGAAGAATGCTGGTATGAGCTTTTAAACATAACCCGTTAACTGCTGCCAATCAACTGGTGAATAAGATTCTCTTTCGGGTTCATATGTTTGTAAATCTGACTGTGATGAAGTCAGTGCCTCACCAGCCATGAACCTCACCGCACGTCACTGATGTGTGTAAATATATATATATATATATATATATATATATATATATATTTCCAGGTAAAAGCCAGTAAATTAGAATATTTTGAAAAACTTGATTTATTTCAGTAATTGCATTCAAAAGGTGTAACTTGTACATTATATTTATTCATTGCACACAGACTGATGCATTCAAATGTTTATTTCATTTCATTTTGATGATATGCAGTGGCAACAAATGAAAATCCAAAATTCCGTGTGTCACAAAATTAGAATATTACTTAAGGCTAATACAAAAAAGGGATTTTTAGAAATGTTGGCCAACTGAAAAGTATGAAAATGAAAAATATGAGCATGTACAATACTCAATACTTGGTTGGAGCTCCTTTTGCCTCAATTACTGCGTTAATGCGGCGTGGCATGGAGTCGATGAGTTTCTGGCACTGCTCAGGTGTTATGAGAGCCCAGGTTGCTCTGATAGTGGCCTTCAACTCTTCTGCGTTTTTGGGTCTGGCATTCTGCATTTGCTTTTCACAATACCCCACAGATTTTCTATGGGGCTAAGGTCAGGGGAGTTGGCGGGCCAATTTAGAACAGAAATACCATGGTCCGTAAACCAGGCACGGGTAGATTTTGCGCTGTGTGCAGGCGCCAAGTCCTGTTGGAACTTGAAATCTCCATCTCCATAGAGCAGGTCAGCAGCAGGAAGCATGAAGTGCTCTAAAACTTGCTGGTAGACGGCTGCGTTGACCCTGGATCTCAGGAAACAGAGTGGACCGACACCAGCAGATGACATGGCACCCCAAACCATCACCCAACCATGCAAATTTTGCATTTCCTTTGGAAATCGAGGTCCCAGAGTCTGGAGGAAGACAGGAGAGGCACAGGATCCACGTTGCCTGAAGTCTAGTGTAAAGTTTCCACCATCAGTGATGGTTTGGGGTGCCATGTCATCTGCTGGTGTCGGTCCACTCTGTTTCCTGAGATCCAGGGTCAACGCAGCCGTCTACCAGCAAGTTTTAGAGCACTTCATGCTTCCTGCTGCTGACCTGCTCTATGGAGATGGAGATTTCAAGTTCCAACAGGACTTGGCGCCTGCACACAGCGCAAAATCTACCCGTGCCTGGTTTACGGACCATGGTATTTCTGTTCTAAATTGGCCCGCCAACTCCCCTGACCTTAGCCCCATAGAAAATCTGTGGGGTATTGTGAAAAGGAAGATGCAGAATGCCAGACCCAAAAACGCAGACGAGTTGAAGGCCACTATCAGAGCAACCTGGGCTCTCATAACACCTGAGCAGTGCCAGAAACTCATCGACTCCATGCCACGCCGCATTAACGCAGTAATTGAGGCAAAAGGAGCTCCAACCAAGTATTGAGTATTGTACATGCTCATATTTTTCATTTTCATACTTTTCAGTTGGCCAACATTTCTAAAAATCCCTTTTTTGTATTAGCCTTAAGTAATATTCTAATTTTGTGACACACGGAATTTTGGATTTCATTTGTTGCCACTTCAAATCATCAAAATGAAATGAAATAAACATTTGAATGCATCAGTCTGTGTGCAATGAATAAATATAATGTACAAGTTACACCTTTTGAATGCAATTACTGAAATAAATCAAGTTTTTCAAAATATTCTAATTTACTGGCTTTTACCTGTGTGTGTGTATATATATATATATATGTGTATATATATATATATATATATATATATATATATATATATATATATATATATATATATATATATATATATATAAATGGGTTGTACTTGTATAGCGCTTTTCTACCTTCAAGGTACTCAAAGCGCTTTGACACTACTTCCACATTTACCCATTCACACACACATTCACACACTGATGGAGGGAGCTGCCATGCAAGGCGCTAACCAGCACCCATCAGGAGCAAGGGTGAAGTGTCTTGCTCAGGACACAACGGACATGACGAGGTTGGTACTAGGTGGGGATTGAACCAGGGACCCTCGGGTCGCGCACGGCCACTCTTCCACTGTGCCACGCCGTCCCTATATATATATATATATACATATATGTGTGTATGGAATGCTTGACTTGGTGAATTCTAGCTGTCAATATACTCCTCCCCACTTAACCACGCCCCCAACCACGCCCCCCACACCCCCACCTCCCGAAATCGGAGTTCTCAAGGTTGGCAAGTATGCCTACAGAGCTAACAGGTCTGTGGATGGTGCAGTGAACCTGGCTCTCCGCTTCATCCTAGAGCATCTGTGCTCCCCAGGAAACTACGCCAGGAACCTGTTTGTGGACTTCAGCTCTGCCTTCAACACCATCCTCCCTGGACTGCTACGAGACAAGCTCTACCAGCTCAGCGTGCCCGACTCCCTCTGTAGTTGGATCAATGACTTCCTGACGGACCGAAAACAGCACGTGCGGCTGGGGAAGATTGTCTCGGACAGTCGAACCACAAACACTGGTACCCCTCAGGGCTGTGTATTTTCCCCATGGCTCTTCTCCCTGTATACAAACTGCTGCACCTCCAGTCACCAGTCCGTAAAGCTGCTCAAGTTTGCGGATGACACTACCCTCATCGGGCTCATCTCTGATGGCGTCGAGTCCACCTACAGAAGAGAGGTGGACCAGCTGGCGTACTGGTGCAGCCTCAACAACCTGGAGCTGAACGCCCAGAAAACAGTGGAGATGATCATGGACTTCAGGAAAGTCACAGCCCCACCATCTCCCCCAGTGCCGACCCAAGCCTCCATGGGGCCCTAAGCAAAATTTGATTTTGGGGCCCTCTATTTCTGCCAATAATATTGATTGTTGATCATTCACACACCTACTATAAACTCACTGCGGCTCTGGCAGTGTTGTTTACATTATCCTATTGTCAGCCTGGCATGTCTTTACAAATGACATGTCATTTATAAAGATATAGGGGTGGCCCAGTTAAGAACATAAATAATACCAATGAATGAACGAATGATGTCCAGAGTGCCACATTTCCTAATCTTAAAATATAGAAAACATTCAGCTACAAGAGTGGCCTGGGGTTGAACAGTCCAAGTGATAAAGCTTTGTATTCTCAGTAAAAGTGGCATCTTGTCTCATCAGTCTTGTACATATTAGTCTTTAATTACTAGTTTATATTTTTAGTTAATTGTTCATATTTAATGTTTACTTTGTACAAAGAGAGCGCAGTCTACTGAAGTTAAATTCATCAATAGTTTTCCCTTTTGAAAGACGCAAGGCAAATTCCTTCCATTTCACCATGTTGCTACAATGATCTTCACTGTTTTCATGCTGTTTCAGCAGTGCACCTATGTTGACCCAATCCCGCTGTCCCTCGGCTGCCAGTTTTAAGGACTTTTTGGAAAATAATTTGCAGCAAAAGCAATAGACTGCATCTTTACTTCTTGAATAGGTCAGCCAGCTACGCTTGACTTTTTCCCCATTGACTAGCTGTCTGTAGGTATAATGATAATGAAAACTTCGGCCATCATGCCGTTTGGGGAATGAAAAGTTCTCCTTAATAGACAGTGGTCCTCTGATCACCTGCTCAGTCCTGTCTGAATCTGAGAGGAAAGAAGGCCACTCAGCTGGGTCAACTGGCGGAGCTGATGATGGTCTATGGTGTGAAGGGGACGTTGTGGTGGAAGTTGCTGAGGAAGTGACCAAAGAAAGACAATGACTAAAAAAGAAGGACCTATAAGATCATTAAATTGCACTGTTGGACATAATTATTAATCTCAGAATGTTCTGCAGTACAATGAGCAATTATAAAGGGTGTTTTGCAGTTAACTTACTAGATAAATCAGCTGTGGTTTCAGACAGGGAGGGGACAGTGGGCACAGAGGATGGAGGTGTGTGAGAGAGCACTGTAGAGGATGGAGATGGACCTAAGATGAAATACATACATACATACATACATACATATAGGCACACATATTAATGAGATACTTTGACTATATTAATTTCCCTTCAGGTGTAATGTTTATACTATGAAATTAAATGTATACTGTATGGTGACAGTCTTTTCCTCACCTGATTCATCACTCACAGTTGAGTCTGAGGATGTGGACTGGCTCTGGGCTGATTCTGTGCCTCCAAAGTATTTTAACAATGCTCCTGGGGAAGTTTCACATAACTTATGAGTTGATGTAAAAAATAATGTTTATTTTACTCACATAAATTACTGTGCTCTGCTGCAAACAATTTGTGCAAACAACATATCTCACTAGTAACCTGATGCTAAAAACATATTGCTAGCACCGCGCTAGCTAGCTAACGTCACCTAGCTAAAGCTAATTACAGCTACAAATCTCTTTGATAAACATGCAAACATACCTTTATCATGGCATTTTTTCTCCTCTTCCACTTTCTTCTTCTTCCTTTTTTCTGCACCTGAAGAATATGTCCTTTTTTGTGACATTGTTTTGCCTCTATCTACGCTTTTGATGCCCAGTGCGCACTGGCATTGCACGGCAGGCGGCAAACGTCACAGGTGCAGCAGAGGCAGCTTTACATTTAAAGAGAGGCAGGAAGAATCACTAGGCCTAGATCAGCAGCAGCACTCTGTTGACCTAAAATTGTGTTTTTGTACAATAATATATCTTTGATCATTTAGAAATCATCAGTCGGACTCGTACATGCAAAAAATAAGAATTTTTTGTTAATTGCTTTTGGGGGCCCCCTGGTGGCCGCGGGGCCCTAAGCAAGCGCTTAGTACGCTTATGCCTTGGGCCGGCTCTGATCTCCCCTCACCCTGATTGACTCTCCCACCCGCGTCTCTATTGTGGACTCCATCCGTTTCTTGGGCACCACCATCACTCAGGACCTCAAGTGGGAGCCGACCATAAGCTCCCTCATCAAGAAGGCCTAGCAGAGGATGTCCTTCCTGTGGCACTTGAGGAAACTTAAGGTGCCGACCGAGATGCTGGTGCAGTTTTACTCAGCCATCATCGAGTCCATCCTCACCTCTTCCATCACCGTGTGGTTCCCCGGCGCCACAGTCCAGTATAAGCATCGACTGCAGCGCATCGTACGTGCTGTTGAGAAGGTTATTGGCTGCACACTTTCATCCATCCAGGACCTGTTTTCCTCCAGGACCAGGAGGCGTGTGGGTCGAATCATAGCTGACTCTTCTCACCCTGGACACAAACTATTCTCCCCTCTCCCCTCAGGCAGGAGACTACGGTCCATCCAGACCCACACCTCCCGCCACCTGAACAGTTTTTTTCCCCCTCGGCCACCAGGATGAGGATCAGGATGCTTTATTATTGTCCATTCCTTAACATGTACAAGGCACATAAGAACTGAAATTATATTTTCGGCACAGTCCCACTAAGAGCAGACATACGTTACAGGGAGACAAGACGGGACCGCCAACGGATCAGTTACTTACGGCGCTCCTTAAAAAAGGTGGGAAAAAGGTGATATTGGGAAAGGGGGGAAGAGTAAAAAATATCAGTCAAAGCCTGGACCCTCGGGAGGGGGTCCAGACTGAGTCCAAGGGAAAAAAACTAATTTGCCATAGCACACATAAACATGTTACATATAATCACAAAAACTTGCCATAGAGGGGGGGATTTGGGGCCCTGGAGGCCGGCCTGCTGCTATAAAGCGCTACTCAGCCGTCCATAACCCCAAAGGGGAATTAAGCGGTGGTGAAGGCGTGGGGTGGGGTGCGGTGGGGAGTGTGTTTGTGTATATGCCCATAGTCTTTGGGTGAAGTAAAGTTGTGTTCATGAGCCCAGGGTCGTTCTGCATACAATGCAAGCAAAGTTCGACTCCCAGGTGTCGTTGAGGAGGGAGGGAGGTCAAAACCGTCCATCTTTGAAATTCCTCTGGGTATGGTTACAGAACAGCCTGTTCTTGTCCTCAAGGCCATTTGGGGGAGTCAAATCGTAGATAAGGATTTTAGTTTTTTCTCGAGCAGGCATTACAATGGCTTGCCTATTCTATTCGTCCATGCTGGTTAATCTCATGTCAAATCTTTCCTTTACAGCAAAGTTCTCCATGATGTGATCCATCTTGCGATTCAGGTCAGAAATCGCCCCAGACTATGATCCCACAGCCCGACCCAATCCGTCCATTGGGACGAACAGCCTTTGGGCTCCTTGAGTGGCTGCCATCGAATTTTACGATACACCAGAGCAATGCCCAGCCCAATCAGCAGGTGCCCCGTGATCATGGTTGCAAATAGGTAGATGTCTTCCACGTCCTCGAAGGAAAGGACTGAGAGGCACGTGATTCTCCATTTGTCCCAGGAATCTCTCACCTACCCCGCATGGTTCCATCAGGGCAGCCAGGCTCCCCAGAACCTCTTTTCCTCGTCGAAAATATTTTGTCAATTGAGTCGAGAGTCCAGCTAATCAATTCCATGTCTGATGTTTAGATTTGGAGGACAGCGCAAAGAAAGAGGCTTCAAAAAAAAGTTTAGACAAGACAAGACAAAAGAGAGCAAGCAAGGAAAAGATGGGAGGAGAAAAAAATGTGACCGCCCTCACCAGAGGCAAGACAGAAATAATATATATATATATATATATATATATATATATATATATATATATATATATATATATATATATATATATATATACAAATGATGTATATATATATGTGTGTATATATATATACCGGTCGGATGTGCCCTAAACACCTCCCTAGGGAGGTGATCGGGTGGCATCCTGACCAGATGCCCGAACTACCTCATCTGGCTCCTCTCGATGTGGAGGAGCAGCGGCTTTACTTTGAGCTCCCCTCGGATGACAGAGCTTCTCACCCTATCTCTAAGGGAGAGCCCTGCCACCCGGCGGAGGAAACTCATTTCGGCCGCTTGTACCCGTGATCTTGTCCTTTCGGTCATAACCCAAAGCTCATGACCATAGGTGAGGATGGGAACGTAGATCGACCGGTAAATTGAGAGCTTTGCCTTCCGGCTCAGCTCCTTCTTCACCACAACGGATCGATACAGCGTCCGCATTACTGAAGACGCCGCACCGATCCACCTGTCAATCTCACGATCCACTCTTCCCTTACTCGTGAACAAGACTCCAAGGCACTAGAACCTTGGGATAGGGTCTCCTCCGCAACCCAGAGATGGCACTCCACCCTTTTCCGGGCGAGAACCATGGACTCGGACTTGGAGGTGCTGATTCTCATCCCAGTCACTTCACACTCAGCTGCGAACCGATCCAGCGAGAGCTGAAGATCCTGGCCAGATGAAGCCATCAGGACCACATCATCTGCAAAAAGCAGAAACCTATTCCTGCAGCCACCAAACCGGATCCCCTCAACGCCTTGACTGCGCCTAGAAATTCTGTCCATAAAAGTTATGAACAGAATCGGTGACAAAGGGCAGCCTTGGCGGAGTCCAACCCTCACTGGAAACGTGTCCGACTTACTGCCGGCAATGCGGACCAAGCTCTGACACTGATCATACTGGTAGCGGACCGCCAAAATCAGACAGTCCGATACCCCATACTCTCTGAGCACTCCCCACAGGACTTCCCGAGGGACACGGTCGAATGCCTTCTCCATGTCCACAAAGCACATGTAGACTGATTGGGCAAACTTCCATGCACCCTCAAGGACCCTGCCGAGAGTATAGAGCTGGTCCACAGTTCTACGACCAGGACGAAAACCACACTGTTCCTCCTGAATCCGAGGTTCGACTATCCGGCGTAGCCTCCTCCCCAGTACACCTGAACTCTCTCTGACAGGAGACTCAGCCAGACGTTCCCAGCAAACCCTCAAAATGCGTTTGGGCCTGCCAGGTTTGTCCGGCATCCTCCCCCACCATCGCAGCCAACTCACCACCAGGTGGTGATCGGTAGAAAGCTCCGCCCCTCTCTTCACCCGAGTGTCCAAAACATGAGGCCGCAAATCCGATGACACAACTACAAAGTCGATCATGGTACTGCGGCCAAGGGTCTCCTGGTGCAAAGTGCACATATGGACACCCTTATTTTTGAACATGGTGTTCATTATGGACAATCTGTGACGGGCACAAAAGTCCAATAACAAAACACCTCTCGGGTTCAGATCCGGGCGGCCATTCTTCCCAATCACGCCTTTTCAGGTTTCACTGTCGTCGCGTGAGCGTTGAAGTCCCCCAGTAGAACGAGGGAACCACTCGGGGGAGCACTCTCAAGTACTCCCTCGAGCGAAACCAAAAAGGGTGGGTACTCTGAGCTGCCGTTTGCCGCGTAAGCGCAAACCACAGTCAGGACCCGTCCCCCCACCCGAAGGCGGAGGGAAGCTACCCTCTCGTCCACCGGGTTGAACTCCAACGTGCAGGCTCTGAGCCGGGGGGCAACAAGAATTGCCACCCCAGCCCGTCGCCTCTCAATGCCGGCAACGCCAGAGTGGAAGAGAGTGCAGCCCCTCTCTAGAGAACTGGTTCCAGAGCCCTTGCTGTGCGTCGAAGTGAGTCCGACTCTATCTAGCCGGAACTTCTCGACCTCGCGCACTAGCTCAGGCTTCTTCCCCCCCAGCAAGGTGACGTTTCACGTCCCAAGAGCTAGCTTCTGTAGCCGAGGATCGGACCGCCAAGTGCCCTGCCTTCGGCTGCCGTCCAGCTCACACTGCACCCGACCTCCATGGCCCCTGCTATGGGTGGTGAGCCCATTGGAGCCCACGTTGCCTCTTTGGGCTGTCCCCGGCCGGGCCCCATGGCGCTCGCCATCGTGCCCCACCTCAGGGCCTGGCTCCAGAGGGGGGCCCCGGTGACCCGCGTCCGGGCGAGGGAAATCTGGGTCCTTTGTTTTTATTCTTCATGGAGGTCTTCGAGCTGTATATATATATATATATATATATATATATATATATATATATATATATATATATATATATATATATATATTGTCGGAGGCAGATGTTTACATGTATCCGAATTTAAGTTGTACTTCTTTTATTTCATAGTCATATTTGAAAACAGCTCGTGTTTTCCATTTCTTCTCTTGCTGCTCTGTCTGCAAGTAAACTATGTGTGTTAACCTTGAGGCTTTGGAATGTGTTTTGACTAGCATGTATTTTGACTAGAGAGGGGGGGGAGGAGAGAGGGTTTTGGGGTCGGGACGGCAGACCATTTTGGCGGCGCGATAGAATGTTCTATGCTGGACTGGTCTCAAAAATATATCTGCAAAGCTTTGCCAATATATTACAAAATACCTATTCTGTCTCTGGTGGTTTTTTCAACTCAGCTTTAAGTGTCGTAAAGAGCTTGGGAGCGACTTGTGACTTGAATTCCCTGGGAGGAACAACTGGTCCAAAAACGCAACAATTTGGGGGCCTCGTCCGGGCGACACGCTGAGAATTGGACACCTCTTGCTTTCTTCTGGACAGACTAACTAGTGGCCAAACATAAACAAGGTAAGCAGAGCCTTTTTCTAAAATCTGCTTTAGGAGTCTGTCTTGAAGTATGTAAGTCAAACACTGTTTGTACCCCAGACACAGACTGGACATTTTGATGGATTGATTGCATTTTTGCCTTGTCCGCCATTACATAAAATGTTGTAAATAAGTGGTCAACTCGTGTCATTGTGTCTCGACTACCGTGACGGGGGGGAACAAGGCGAATTAGATAAGGACATGACTCGAGCATGCGCGAGACTATTCAAACGACCCACCCAGACTTTGACTAAGCCACCGCCCTATGACGTAAAGCCGGAAGCGTCTTTATGCCCACTTTTGACAGTGGTCGAAACAGAAACTAGGCTCTCTGGTTCACCCCCTTCTCCGGTGCCAGGAGAGGGAGGTACTCACACACCCTCTCTAAGATTATACCTACCTCCAAAACTTAAAATGTCTCCATCGGCTCAAATTCTTAACCCCTTCCTTTGCACGTCTGACCATTTTCCTCCGGCAGATGGCAACCTCGCGCGTGCATACCAGACATTTTTGACACATAACGCTGTTATTAGTGGCCAATTTCAATAAGACTTTTGCCGTCACAGACATGCAAGCCATTGTTGACCTTGCTTTCCCACCTGTACCTCAGGGAGGAAACCTTTGGCTAAAAATTTTGGACAAAGCTAACCCTGATATACGGTGCAAAAAACAACACATGGCAGGGACATCTTAAGCATCACATGCAAAATTGCGCGGACTCCACCGTCACCAATAGCAACACACTCACACACAAGCGAGCGCACACACACACACAAGCACGCTTATGCTCTCAGCACACACACACAAGGAAAAAACTGCACAAAAGCTCTTTCTCTGCGTTTCACTTTACCATAAAATTTCAAATTACTATTGCGAAGGCATCCGCCATAAGGTTAGTATTTTTCTAGTATTTGTGTCGATATAAATATAGGCATATTTTGAAGCTTTCACCATATTGAATAAGGTACATAACATTTATGATTTAGTTGAGTTTGAGTTATTTCTGATTTCGCTAAGGGGTCCCCTACCCTAATACCACCCTCCAGTGGTCCACAGAGACTGAAATGACTTTCATTGACCTCAAACATGACCTGTCCTCCGCCCCTGCTCTTGCTGTACTTGACTATTAGCTGACCTTTTTCCTAGATGTTTCTGAAAGTGATAGTATTACTGACACAGTCCCTTTTTCAGAAACAGAAGGGGGAGGAGGTGAGGGTGGATTCAGACTCTTGGATTCAGACTCCGTACAACAAAATAGCTTTAACAATATTCCTGTGGGTAAGAAGTTATAACTAAATTGTTGTAAGTTTGTAAATTTAACTTGAAAATAGCCATTTTGCACATCGATAGTAGTTTAGTAAATCAATTTGGAATATGGAGGAGGTGAGGGTGAACCGTGTATAGTTTTTGACTTCATTGATATGATCAATCCGGTGAAAGGGAAAAGATACTTGCTGACTTGTGTTGACAATCACAGTGGTAGGCCGGAAGCAACCCCAACCTCAAAAGAGGATGCAAAATCAGTAATTAAATGGCTTGTGAATGACCTAATTCCCCGACATGGTTTCCCCAAAAAGATTAGGTCAGACAAAAGCACCCATTTTAAAATTACTCACTTAGCCTTGGTCGAAAATGCTCTTGGACTAGAACACAGGTTCGGTTTGGGGTACCATCTTCAGTCCCAAGGTAAGGTTGAAAGGATGAACCAGAACATCAAAAACGAATCGGCTAAAATCTGTGCACAGACCAAATTGAATTGGATTGACATGTTGCAATTAGCATTAATGATCATTCGAATGTCCATGAATAAAACTGTTTTACCGCCCTTTCAGTTTTTCACCCTATGAACTGCATACAGGTCAGCCCCTTCCCAGGATCAACACCCCCCTGGAAGAAGGAATCAGCGTAAAACCAAAATGGTATTTTACACAAAATGCAGAATTTGTGTGCCAGTTCTTCTGTACAGATTCGAGGATGGCAGCCCGCCACTCCAGATTCCTTTCCGTTCACTGAGAGGGTCAAGATCAAGGTCATCAAACGCAAGTGTACGGAGCCCAGGTGGAATGGTCCCTTCAAGGTTGTAGTACGGACGTCCCACGCCCTTCGACTAGCTGGTACAGGGGACACCTGGTACCACCTCTACCTCCGCACTCCCGCGGAGGAGCCTGCCACGGAAGGGGCCCAGAAGACGACGCTGAGAGACACCTCCCTCCGTTGAGCTGCCGTCTACCGTCGTGTAGATCTTCCAGATTTTCTATCTACATTACTCTGATCAACTTCTATATTGTATACCAGTGCTTGAGACCAGTCCATAGGCTAAATGTTTCTTAGTTTTTCTTGCTTGTTTTCAGCATAACTATTTGCATTGTTACATTAAGTGAAAAGTTTGATATTTATCCCCGTCTCATTACCTGAATTACTCTGATTTTGATTTCTGAAAGGCAGGATGTTATACCCAGTAGGATTCCCTGACGGACTGGTGTTTGGGCTTGCTCTACTGACCTTGTGTCTCAGTTCTTCCTTCTCGACGACAGTGACTGACAAGTGTCTTAAAACGTACGGCGGACTTGAAATAGACTGGGTCAAGGGGGACAGCAAGACTTACTTTTCTGACCTGTGTAGTGTGATTAAGTGTGGAAAAAAAAATAGTTCTTACCGTGCTAGTAACCTCTATCTTTGTTACGACTCAAACCTGAACTATTGGTGTCGGATGCGGACAACATACTCTGGTAAGTGCCAGAGCAGGTGTTATGCTTACAAAGGCTCTCACATCTGTGTATACTAATGACATCACCACTGAAGACCTGGTAGCTTTGACCTTAGGAGCAGGTGCAGGCAACCTGTGGCATAGGTGGATGACTAGCATGGCTAAGAGCCAAGACCTGGGTGACTGTGTTGCTTGTTCCGCTGGACGTCCCTTTCCCCACACTTACCCCGCCCCTTTTAAGTTGACTGACACTATTGGCTCAAACTGTCTTATCTCGTTGTTTTCTGAACCCACACCGCCAGGTTGTGATTTGTTGGTTAGTGTGTACCCTCCTGTTGACAATTTCACCCGACTTCTTCCCTTTGTGGCCCAAAAGCTGAAATACACGTGTTTTCAATTTACAGGACCCTCAACATCCCCCTACAAATTGGGTGACATTAACCCCTCCTGGTGCACCACCCTGATAGATGGCTCAAGGATAGGCCCTTGGTCACGAGCTGACTTATTCTAGTGGATACCAAATTAACACCCCTTGGAACGCCTGTTTCAGCGGCCTCTCTAACTTCCTGCAGAAGACGCCATGTTTTATCTCGGAGGAGTGTAACGGGCTCCTTTGATTTGATGAGAAACCCTGAGGGTGTTTACTTTGATGCAATTGGACAACCAAGGGGGGTCCCACCACAACATAAATTGTGGTGTGAATCCTGTGCAGGTTTCGAGAACCTTCCTATAATTGGTGCTATTTTCCCTGAGACTGCTACTAAAAAAGTAGAACGCATTAACTATGTTTTTTATAATCTGTTGAGACTGACCAACCTGACTCGTGATGCTGTTGAGGGGCTTGCTGAACAACCTGGGTTTGCTATGTCACTGAAGGGAGTCAAGCAAATTGGTGACTTTCGAGAAATGCTAGTTTCCTTCCCTGAGAGTGACGACATTGACATAGATTCCATCCGTTTATCTCCCATGTAACTATGCTTTTATTTTTTTACTAGCTTGCTCAAAGAGGGGCGTATTTTAGAAGTGCTGTACTAGTGATAAAGATCTTTTTAGAAGATCTGAAGGGGGAATTGTCGGAGGCAGATATTTACATATATCCGAATTTAAGTTGTACTTCTTTTATTTCATAGTCATATTTGAAAACAGCTCGTGTTTTCCATTTCTTCTCTTGCTGCTCTGTCTGCAAGTAAACTGTGTGTGTTAACCTTGAGGCTTTGGAATGTGTTTTGACTAGCATGGACGGCAGACCATTTTGGCGGCGCGATGGAATGTTCTATGCTGGACTGGTCTTAAAAATATATCTGCAAAGCTTTGCCAATATATTACAAAATACCTATTCTGTCTCTGGTGGTTTTTTCAACTCAGCTTTAAGTGTCGTAAAGAGCTTGGGAGCGACTTGTGACTTGAATTCCCTGGGAGGAACAACTGGTCCAAAAACGCAACAATTTATATATATATATATATATATATATATATATATATATATATATATATATATATATATATATATATATATATATATATATATATATATTAGGGGTGTGGGAAAAAATTGATTAGAATTCGAATCGCGATTCTCACGTTGTGCGATTCAGAATCGATTCTCATTTTTTAAAAATCGTTTTTGTTTTTTTTTTATTAAAAAAAAACAATTTTTTATTTTTTTTTAAATTAATCAATCTAACAAAACAATACACAGCAATACTATAACAATGCAATCCAATTCCAAAACCAAACCCGACCCAGCAACACTCAGAACTGCAAAAAACAGAGCAATTGAGAGGAGACACAAACACGACACAGAACAAACCAAAAGTAGCGAAACAAAAATGAATATTATCAACAACAGTATCAATATTAGTTACAATTTCAACATAGCAGTGATTAAAAATCCCTCATTGACATTATCATTAGACATTTATAAAAAAAAAAAAAAAAAAGAACAATAGCTTACACAGTGGCTTACACTTGCATCGCATCTCATAAGCTTGACAACACACTGTGTCCAATATTTTCACAAAGATAAAATAAGTCATATTTTTGGTTCATTTAATACTTAAAACAAATTTACATTATTGCAATCAGTTGATAAAACATTGTCCTTTACAATTATAAAAGCTTTTTACAAAAATCTACTACTCTGCTTGCATGTCAGCAGACTGGGGTAGATCCTGCTGAAATCCTATGTATTGAATGAATAGAGAATCGTTTTGAATCAGGAAAAAATTGTTTTTGAATCGAGAATCGTGTTGAATTGGAAAAAAAAATCGATTTTCAATCGAATCGTGACCCCAAGAATCGATATTGAATCGAATCGTGGGAAACCCAAAGATTCACAGCCCTAATATACATATGTATATATGTATATATATATATATATATATATATATATATATATATATATATATATGTATACCCAGCAGATTTGGTCACATGTTCTTACTTACTTACTTAGGCCTTAGTATTCCCTGAGGAACAGGACAAAAGCCTTCCATCCATTCCGGTCTTGTGCCCTTCGGTCGAGTTCTTGCCATGACAGCCCCTCAGCCCTTATCTCCTGTTCCGTGCTTCTTCTCCAGGTTGTTCTTGGTCTCCCTCTGTTTCTTTTTCCCTGTGGGTTCCATGTTAGTGCCTGTTTGGTGGTTTATTTATTGGGTTTTCTGAGTGTGTGGCCTATCCAGCTCCACTTCCTTGTCCTGATTTGCAATCCCACTGGTTCTTGTTTGGTGAGTTCCCACAGGTTGGCATTGGTGATGGTGTCTGGCCAGTAGACTACTAGGACCCGATGGAGACAACGGCTTATGAATGTCTGTAGTTTAGTGAGTATGCTATTGGTGGTTTTCCATGTTTCTGATCCGTACAGCAGGATGGATTTGACATTTGAGTTAGATATTTTCAGTGTGGTTGTGAGAGAAATGTTTTTTGCTCTCCATATTTTGTTTAGTATGTTGAATGATGTTCTTGTTTTCCCTATTCTGGATTTGACATCTTCATCTGCCCCTCCATCTACACAGATTAGGCTCCCCAAGTATGTAAACCTGACTACCTCCTCTAATTCATTATGGTCCATTGTTATTGGTGTATTGCTCTTGTTATTGATACGCATGACCTTTGTTTTTTGTGAATTGATCTTAAGCCCATGAAATGCAGCGGCTCTTTCTAGTTTTTGTGATTTGTCCTGCATATGTTGGTGGGTGTGAGCCAGGAGAGCAAGATCGTCTGCAAAGTCTAGGTCCTCCGGTTGTTCGGTAAGGCTCCACTGTATGCCGGTTTTGCTATTTTTGGTTGCTTGGTTCATGGTCCAGTCAATACAGAGGAGGAAAAGGAAGGGCGAGAGCAGACATCCTTGCCGCACCCCAGTCAGGACCTCGAAGGCCTCCGATGGGCATCCGTCATGTAGGACACGACATCGCTGAAAAAACAAGTCCATGTCAGAAAACCTACAAATTTAGCTGAACTGCACCAATTTTGTCAAGAGGAGTGGTCAAAAATTCAACCAGAAGCTTGCCAGAAGCTTGTGGATGGCTACCAAAAGCGCCTTATTGCAGTGAAACTTGCCAAGGGACATGTAACCAAATAATAACATTGCTGTATGTATACATTTGACCCAGCAGATTTAGTCACATGTTTAGTAGACCCATAATAAATTCATAAAAGAACCAAACTTTAGAATGTTTTTGTGTCAAACAAGTATGTGCTCTAATCACTCTATCACAAAAAAATAAGAGTTGTAGAAATTATTAGAAACTCAAGACAGCCATGACATTATGTTCTTTACAAGTGTATGTTTTTTATAAGTGTAAACTTTGGGTCCATGCTAAGTAATTAACTTCATGTGTTTTAGGCACGCTTGCCTTTTTTTTTGTTTGTTTTGCCTGCATTTTGGTAGTTTGGATTGATTTAATTTTAAAAAACCAAAGCCTACCTTCACGCTGTCGTCCGGAGCCGTCCATTGTTGCTTTGAGAGAACGAACCGCAGCAAGCTGCAACCTCCATGTGACAGAATGAATCCACCATCATTTTCTCTCGCACCTGGCCACGAGGAGATTGAGACGCGCTGGCGAAAGCGGAAACCAGCCAGAAATACTTTGTTTCGCCATCAGGGTGTGTCATTCCCTCAAACTCCTCCTCCGGACAGCAAGACTCCACGGGCAACCCAGTCTTCCTCGCCGCCATTGTATGGTAATCCTCTAGCACACTTCGCTAAGCAGTTCACCGATTGGGCTGTCAGTCAGATGGAGACCCGCGTGGAAGACGTCACCCCGCCCACAGGTGATGACGTCAAAGACGAAGATTTTTTTTTTTTCAATCTAGCTCTTTCTGTCAGCCACCTCCTAAAGACTTCATTCCTAAAATAAAATATTGTCAGGACAATTTTTCAAAAGTTAGATTTTGTCAACCTCAGCCAGTGTCCCAGTGACTCTGACTCCGCCCCTAAGGACTAGAGTCCTGCCCACGTCATCGACCTTTTTCTCTCGTCCTCCTACACGACCTCAGGTGGGGGATGGGAAAAGACATTTTGGACAATTTAGAGGGGAGGATTTTGCCCCCCTCCTGACCTCCCGCCACCCGCCCTTAAAGACATTTCCAGACCGCAAGGAGCACGTCTGGTATCCGCCCCTTGAGGGAGGGGCTGGGGCCGGGAGCTGTGCTGGTGGGGTGGCTCAGCTGCATCCAGCCAGGCAGCAACCTCCTTCCCGGCCGCCACCACCAGTCTTTCGGCCTGCCAAGCCGCAACTTCCAGCCCGTCCTCCACCACCAGTCCGTCGGCATGTCAAGCTGCAACCCCCAGCTAGACCGCCTCCGCCATGCTCATGGCTAGCCTCAGCCCGGGTGGGCCTGCAGACGCCACCATCATCTCCGGTGGGCTTGCAGACGCCACCATCATCTCCGGTGGCTTGCAGACACCGCCATCATCTCCGGTGGGCTTGCAGACACCACCATCATCTCCGGTGGGCTTGCAGACGCCACCATCATCTCCAGTGGGCTTGCAGACACCACCATCATCTCCGGTGGGCTTGCAGACGCCACCATCATCTCCGGTGGGCCTGCAAACGCCACCATCTCCAGTTCCTGTTCCTCGGCTAGCACATGTTCCTGTTCCTCGGCTAGCACCTGTTCCTGTTCCTCGGCTAGCACCTGTTCCTGCTCCTCGGCTAGCACCTGTTCCTGCTCCTCGGCTAGCACCTGCTCCTGCTCCTCGGCTAGCACCTGCTCCTGCTCCTCGGCTAGCACCTGCTCCAGTTCCTGCACCTCGGCTGACACCTGTTCCTGCTCCTCGGTTGACACCTGTTCCTGCACCTCGGCTGACACGCCAAGCTTCGCCACCTGTACCTGCGCCACGCCAAGCTTCGTCGCCTGTACCTGCGCCACACCAAGCTTCGCCGCCTGTATCTGCGCCACGCCAAGCTTCGCCGTCTGTACCTGCTACCACGCCTGACTTGTCCGCTGCGGCATCCACGCCTGACTTGTCCGCTGCGGCGTCCACGCCTGACTCATCCGCTGCAGCGTCCACGCCTGACTCGTCCGCTGCTGGGTCCACGCCTGCCTTGTTCGTTGCTTCCAAGCCTACCATGACAGCGCTGACGCGCCCACCTCCCCGCCGACCACAGATGTGGCCACTCCCTGGTCGTTTGCCTCGCCAAGTGCGCCCACCTCCCCGTCGGCCACGAATGTGGCCATTCCCTGGTCGCCCGCCTCGCCTGCTGCAGCGACGTTCCACTCGCCGCCGCCACTTGACTTTGCCTCGGTGGATTCAGGGACACTTGGCCTGGCGACCCACCCCCAAGTCCTCCCTCTGCTCTCCCGTGACTTTTGACCCTGCATGTGTTTTGTTTTTAGGACATCTAGAATCTGTCCTTAAGGGGGGAAGGGCTCTGTCATGATCCGTGGTCGGATCATGTTTTGTGTTATCGGTTTGTTTTGGACTCCTTTTAGTTCCTGGTTATGCACTTCCTGAGTTTAGTCACCATGGTTACTTATGATTTTCACCTGCCTTTTCGCGCACCTGTTGCTCATCAGAGACTCTATTTAGTTCTGTCTTTTCCGGTCACTCGGTGTGGATTCATTGTTTGCGTCACATCTATGCCACGTAAGTTTTGTTTATACCATGTCCTAGTCCATGCTAAGTAATTAGCTTCATGTGTTTTAGGCACGCTTGCCTTTTTTTTTTTTTTTTTTTTTTGCCTGCATTTTGGTAGTTTGGATTGATTTAATTTTAATAAACCAAAGCCTATCTTCACGCTGTCGTCCGGAGCCGTCCATTGTTACTTTGAGAGAACGAACCACAGCAAGCTGCAACCTCCATGTGACATAAATAGCTGCAATATAATGGCACTTTAACTTTAACTTTAAGTAGATAGGATCTTTGATCCTAGACACAACTTACATTTAACTAAAATGTTCTTCTCTTTGTGCTCGACAAAAGAAAAGTAGTGAGAATGTTAAGACACTCGACTTCTGGCTTCACCATGATGTCATGTTAGTTGTTATGAGAGTAGCGTATGTGTGTGTATGTGTGTGGCCCTTTAAGATATGAAAGCATGTGAGGTGAGTGACGTCAGTGAGTGAGTGGGCGAGAGAAGTGAGGGACCGACAACAGTGAGTGCGTGCAGGTGCTCTAGCTTGGTGGATGGCTGCGTCCAATAAAGTCACAAAGTTGCAACAAACCGCTGGGCTCGTCATTCACCCTCAGCTGTAAAGACCCACTTCCGGGTAAAGTGAAGGTTGTTAGACCCGAAGTACATAGGCCCTGGAGGAACGTCTCCCTGCACCCCTCAACTACGGTCTGGGAGCCCCCACCCACACAAAGCACGCCTCTTCTTTTCCACCGCAGCGCTGCAATAAAACACACTCAGATCTTCTGTTTCTAGCTGATACTACATAAAAAATAACGTAAAAATAACGCAGTAACGCATCATGGAGTAACGGTAACTGAGTTACTGAATATAAAAAATAACGCGTTAGATTACTAGTTACCGCCGTGTAACGCGTTAGTCCCAACACTGACCCTAACACAGTTAGTCACATCATCTAACACAAGTTTAAAACCTAAAAACTGAAAACTGGGGGCAGCAGGTGGTGTTAAACTCGAGGTCAACAGCATCTAATAATGGATTATGATAAAGGGTCCGCAGTTTCCCTATAATGACTTTTATAGTTGGTTTGACGTGGGAGTTTGTAATACGTACATCAGGTTAGTTATCTGCAGTACACTATTGAATCACAAGTAAGACTTTTGAATGCTTACATTGTTTGGTAAAAGAATATAGTGTATTGCCATATGCAGAGACAACATTAAATTATGCCTTCGTGTGTGTGTGTGTGTGTGTGTGTGTGTGTGTGTGTGTGTGTGTGTGTGTGTGTGTGTGTGTGTGTGTGTGTGTGTGTGTATGTATGTGTGCTTAAGTGCAAGTGTAATGCAGACAAAGTTATCACAAACTATCTCAATTGCTACAATGAATGTAATATAATTAATCAAACATGCTTTTATTCAAAACATGTAAGATGCAGTGACTACTTTGGTTTCCAAACTACATTACAGTATTGAATCAATGTTAATGTATATTTAAAGTAGGGTTGTCAACCTTTACACGTTAAAGCATGTGATTAATAAAAATAAAAGAGCGCTTTATCAAATATGAATGATAATTAATCCCCGGAAGATGCGCACATTTGTTACATAGTCTGTGATCACGATGGGAGGAATTTCACTTCAAAATAGGACTTTGGTCAAAAACTAAGGTAACTTGTTGGTATTGCAGCGACAAACCTGTCATCGGCGCACATCAAGTTTAAAACACCATCTTAAAGTGAAACACATACTCAAGGATGACACCGACAGTGTTGTCAATCCTCTTGGCGGCTTCTTTTGTAAACAGCTACTAGTGACAAGTCTAATGACTTTTCCCGGGGATATTAGAGACTTTTTTGTGTCTTGAAGACTCTGAGGTGAAAGCAAACAGCTGTCACTGTCGTCAGCGAGCAGCCACGGCTGCTGGTGCTGCTGGGCCAATAGCTACATGCTAGCATTACTGCTAGCTACATCGACAAGAAGCAGAGGCAAAGTTTACTGACTCAATGTTGTCAATATAAGTAGCACAGTTAAGTTAAATATATGCCTTTGCTAAACGGACAGCCACCACATGCAGGACATCTAACATCTGTGAAGACCAAGTCGTATAAGATGATGTAACTCACATCACCACAGCTGATCTGTTGTAACTCATACTTGCCAACCTTGAGACCTCCATTTTCAGGAGGTGGGGGGTGGGGAGGGGAGGGGGCGTGGTTGTGGGGCGTGGTTAAGAGGGGAGGAGTATATTTACAGCTAGAATTCACCAAGTCAAGTATTTCATATATATATATATATATATATATATATATATATATATATATATATATATATATATATATATATATATATATATATATATATATCCATCCATCCATCCATTTTCTACCGCTTATTCCCTTTGGAGTCGCGGGGGGCGCTGGAGCCTATCTCAGCTACAATATATATATGTATATATAAATAAAAGAAATACTTGAATTTCAGTGTTCATTTATTTACACGTATACACACACATAACTCTCATCTACTCATTGTTGAGTTAAGGGTTGAATTGTCCATCCTTGTTCTATTCTGTCACTATTTTTCTAACCATGCTGAACACCCTCTCTGATGATGCATTCTGCTTCGTCTCCTTGTTGTGTGCGCAGTTGTGCACTGCACTCTCTAAAAGCCCTAGATGTTATTGTCACATATGCATGTACAGTAGATTGTGATGATACCAGGTAGAAGGAGACGGCACTGAGGCTGGGAGATTGTTTAGCCTGGGGCGTATTTATTCAAAAGGATAAAAAAAAAAATATATATATATATATATATATATATATATATATATATATATATATATATATCAGGAGATCTCCTGATGATTGAGGGAACCCCTCATGAAACAGGCCTGTAGAGATGAAGTAGTCTTGTGATTTTTTCCACACATACTTATATTGCGCTCTACCACGGTATCGAGCACTATTTTTTGGATAATCTTATTAAGACATGTTGAGAGGAGCGGTGCTGTCAGACAAGGGCAAGGCAGGCAGGGCTTGTCCAGGGGCGGAAGCGTGGTCGGGAGGCAGGCGCGAGTCGTCGTGGTCCGAGGGCGAGCGAGGAGTCGAGAACCAGGAAGCACGAGGAAGACAGGGAAGATCCAGAAGCACACGACACACAGCGTGACTCGGGGACGCACACAGGGAGGTTACGATGTACAGATTGCTACGTTCTGGCAAAGGATCTTTGGTGGCGGTTGTTTAAGTAGTCGTCCCTCTCATCTCATGTTGAATGAAGATGGAACGCAGCTGCCTGCAGCAGCTTGAGTGACACGCGCAAGTGTGCTTGGAGGTGCGCTCGGCGCGGCTCCCAGATGATTGCGCACTGGTGTGCGTCTGGGCACACCAGTGGATGGCAGTATTGCCCTGTTTAAGAGTGTCACAACATTGCTGTTTACGGCAGACGAACTGCTTTACGGTAGACGAAAACGTGACTGCTGTTGTTGTGTGTTGTTACTGCGCTGGGAGGACGTTAATGAAACTGCCTAACAATAAACCCACATAAGAAACCAAGAACTCGCCCTCGATCATTCTACAGTTATAATGTGATTGAGCAGGCACGCTGTTTATATTGTGGGAAAGCGGACGTGAGAACAGGCTGGCCGCTGTCGACAAGTCACTCAGGTCCGCATGGAGCTGGAGGGGGCGTGCCTCCAGCTCGGCCTGAATTTCGGGAGATTTTCGGGAGAAAATTTGTCCCGGGAGGTTTTCGGGAGAGGCGCTGAATTTCGGGAGTCTCCCGGAAAATCCGGGAGGGTTGGCAAGTATGGTTGTAACTTGAAAAGGCACATTTACATCAAGGATAAACCAACTGTACTACACAAACCAGAGCATCAACTCAACTACAGACCAAATGTGAAAAGAGATCAGCATTGTTATCTGAAAAAGGTATAAACAAGCTTCTTTGTTTAAAGAAGAGTAAATTGCGCCATATGTTAAGTTGTTTATGATTGTGTTTAATACATTACCAATTAGCAGAGGTGGGTAGTAACGCGCTACATTTACTCCGTTACATCTACTTGAGTAACTTTTGGGATAAATTGTACTTCTAAGAGTAGTTTTAATGCAACATACTTTTACTTTTACTTAAGTATATTTATAGAGAAGGATCGCTACTTTTACTCCGCTACTTTTATCTACATTCAGCTCGCTACTCGCTACTAATTTTTATCGATCTGTTAATGCACGCTTTGTTTGTTTTGGTCTGTCAGACAGACCGTCAAAGTGCCTGCCTTACTGGTGACGTTTCACTTCGTTCCACCAATCAGATGCAGTCACTGGTGACGTTGGACCAATCAAACAGAGCCAGGTGGTCACATGACCTGACTTAAACAAGTTGAAAAACTTATTCTGGTGTTACCATTTAGTGGTCAATTGTACGGAATGTGTACTGTACTGCAATCTAATAATAAAAGTTCCAATCAATCAATCAAAAGTGTGAAGGAAAAAAGATACTTTTTTATTTCAACCGCACGAGGACGTTCCTGTCTTCACAATAAAAGTGCCGCTCCATCGCGCCTGCGCTTTCAAAACAAGAGTCTCCGAAAGCCAGCGCAAACAAGCTAGCAAGCTACGGAGTTTGACGCCAATATATTTCTTGTAAAGTGTATAAAAACGAATATGGAAGCTGGACAAATAAGATGCCAAAAACCCACCACTTTCATGTGGTATTAGACAGAAAGGAGGAACTTTTCTTCTCCTCCATTTGAAAACGTGGACGTTATCATCACAACTGTCTGATTACAATCAACGCAAGTCATCAGAATCAGGTAATACACCAACTTATATTGTTGTCTTCATGAAAGAAAGGAATCTATATGTTAAACATGCATGTATATTCATTAAAACACCTTTAACATGTAAACAAAAACAGCAAAATAAATACATATAAATTAAATACTGTATATATCAATGTATATGTATGTATGTATGTGTATGTGTATATATATATATATATATATATATATATATATATATATATATATATATATATATATGATATGAGTGTGTATGTTACTCATCAGTTACTCAGTACTTGAGTAGTTTTTTCACAACATACTTTTTACTTTTACTCAAGTAAATATTTGGGTGACTACTCCTTACTTTTACTTGAGTAATAAATCTCTAAAGTAACAGTACTCTTACTTGAGTACAATTTCTGGCTACTCTACCCACCTCTGCCAATTAGTAATTGTATCTTGTTTGCAAGATTTTTGCAAACTTCAAAGACTTTCAAGATGTGCACTTAATTTTTAGTATAGACTTAGACTTCCTTTTTATTGTCATTCAAATTTGAACTTTACAGTACAGATAAGAACACAATTTTGTTGCATTAGCTCATGGTAGTGAAGAATAAAAAAGTAATAAGGTGCAGATATAAATATATAGATTACTGTACAGATAAATATATTGCACTTTTGCATATGCATCCACGTTTATGGATGTATGTTATATTGTCTTTATATTCCAGCGAGTTAATCCATTTTTGGGGGGAATTGAGGGGATTTTAATGATGCGTTCAAGAGTCTTACGGCTTGACGGAAGAAGCTGTTACAGAACCTGGAGGTTCTGCTTCGGAGGCTGCTACTATACTTATTTTCACCAAGTTTTGAGCAAGTCAATAACTTGCAGTTCAATAAAACATTTAAATTGTTTTCCTGTGTGACATTCTGACTACCAAATTGCATTTGTACCCAAATATTGGGTTGTTTTCTTTAGCAAATTGTATTTATACAAGTTAATAATAACCTGTGATTAGGTTTAGGGTGTGATTAATCTGATTAGTAGTATTAAGGCTTCACGGTGGCAGAGGGGTTAGTGCATCTGCCTCACAATACGAAGGTCCTGAGTAGTCTTGGGTTCAATCCCGGGCTCGGGATCTTTCTGTGTGGAGTTTGCATGTTCTCCCCGTGACTGCGTGGGTTCCCTCCGGGTACTCCGGCTTCCTCCCACCTCCAAAGACATGCACCTGGGGATAAGTTGATTGGCAACACTAAATTGGCCCTAGTGTGTGGATGTGAGTGTGAATGTTGTCTGTCTATCTGTGTTGGCCCTGCGATGAGGTGGCGACTTGTCCAGGGTGTACCCCGCCTTCCGCCCGATTGTAGCTGAGATAGGCTCCAGCGCCCCCCGCGACCCCAAAGGGAATAAGCGGTAGAAAATGGATGGATGGATAATCTGATTAACACAATAATTACTTGACAGCCCTAGTTTAAAGTTGGTGTAGAAAAAAGTTTATGTTAAACAAACAAACAAACAAACAAACAAACAAACTAAAACCAAGTTTAATCAACCAAAAGGTGCCTCTGCTGTTCCCCTGGGACATTTCTGAAGGATTTGCATTATTATATCAACTGATCAATTGTAAAGTCTAATTTTAGAAAGGGGAAACAGGCAACACATTCTTTTTTAAGGAAATGTATTCATTTATTATTAAATCTATTGTTATTTATTTTTTACTTTGTAAAAAATATTGAATTTTATATATGTATATACATATATATATATATATACAAATGTATATACATATATATATATATATATATATATATATACATATATATACATATGTATATATATACTGTATATACATACATATATACATACATATGTATATACATATATATATACATATATATGTACATATATATATTTATATATACATTTATATATATGTATATGGCGCAGTGGGAGAGTGGCCGTGCGCAACCCGAGGGTCCCTGGTTCAATCCCCACCTAGTACCAACCTCGTCATGTCCGTTGTGTCCTGAGCAAGACACTTCACCCTTGCTCCTGATGGGTGCTGGTTAGCGCCTTGCATGGCAGCTCCCTCCATCAGTGTGTGAATGTGTGTGTGAATGGGTAAATGTGGAAGTAGTGTCAAAGCGCTTTGAGTACCTTGAAGGTAGAAAAGCGCTATACAAGTACAACCCATTTATCATTATTATATATATATATATATATATATATATATATATGTATATATATATATATATATATATATATATATATATATATATATATATATATATATATATATATATATATATATATATTCCATCCATTATCTACCGCTTATCCCTTTTGGGGTCGCAGGGGGTGCTGGAGCCTATCTCATTTTTATTTTTTATTTTTTTTAAGTGTAAATTTTATTTTTAGGACACGGACATTTTGGGCCGCACGAAAATGAATATCTTTAACATAAACATATTTGCAACATAACACATATGTGACATGAATTTGTATTTTAGGAGCAGGAATATTTAATGAATGAAATACATATAGAGTAACAAGGTGCTTTTTAATGTATCAGATAACATTCGAGTCCGGTAGGTGGCGATAGTGCCCATAACAAGCGGTGGTGCTGACTGCCAATCGAATCCTGAAGAAGAAGATCAGCTGATACACCATCTTTCAGGGGATCCCTCGTCAGAAAGAAACCTTTCACATCTTTACATCTTTATCAAAGGGAAGGAGGCATCATATATATATATATATACATTTATGTATATATATATATATATATATTTATATTTATATATATATATATATATGTATACATATACACATATATATCGCAATGTGAGTCCAATGTCGGAAGGACAATCGGAAACGAGGACGAAGGGAACAAAGCAGACATGAAGGAATAACCAGAGTGTCTACAGTGGAACCAGTTAAGAGAATAACGCTAATTGTGTGTGCTTGTCTTCGGTCAGAAGCTAACACTCTTCTACTAACACAAAGAAATACTTTGACACAATTACAAGCAGAAAGTAAGCAGGGCGAGAAAACAAACACATCGAGCCTTAATGTAGGCAAGATGGCGGTCTCCGTCAATGTAAACAAAAAGATTTAGCCGTCAGGAAGGTTAGCTCTGTTGCTAAGCGTTGCGAGAGTGTATGTTTGACAAGTAGACAAAAACTAAATTAAAATGTTGTCGTATGAGTATGGTTGGCATTTCAATGTGTAAAATATTTGTGTTAAAGTGAAGCATCGTTTGACTGTTCAAGTCACATTTTCATAATAGTAATAATACTCGTATTATTATGTATGATTTACTCCAATAAATAACGGACAGTGTAGAAGCATTTAGAGTTTAGGGTTAGCATGTGATAATGGGAATCGTCTTTATTCATGACCTAATATCACCCATTATTTTTATTACTGATGCTACCTGGTAAATTGATGCCACCCACTGCACAAGATGTATTTTTGAAATACACCATTTTTAATACTAAGCATATATTTGCTGGTTCCCAATTTGGACTATCAAGCCTCCCCCGCCCACCTCCCAAAGTGTTGGATTCTCTGGGATCTTTGAGGTTATCTGAAGGAACTGAAGTCTTCTGGACCCCTGAGGAACCCAGACCTGGATGTCATGGAACTGATGTTTGCTGAGTGGGAGGATGGAGAGAGGTTCTCGTTTGAAGACTCTGACCGCTTTGAAGAAGACTCTCTGTGCTCCTTCATTTCAGAGGCTGAGAGCCTCTGTCAGAATTGGAGGGGATGGAGGAAGCAATCTGCCGGACCTGCGTCTCCTATCGTCAAGACTAAAGGTTGGGCAAGCACACACACATTTTCTTTCAACACAAAACCTGAATGTAAACAATGCATTTCTTTGAATATCTTCATCTGCTGTTTCAAAAGGTTTGATGAATGCTGACCAGTGTGAAAACGGAATACATTTCCTAAAATAAATAATGCAAATGCAATTAATCTGTTCCAGACACCACAATAATAACACAGGACATATAATAATAGTTTAGTTCACTTGAACCTTTTATTGATTTGTTTTTTGCTTTTTTGGTCGAATTGTGGATTATTTTGCAGTCGTATTCACTAACAAAAGCACGGAGATTAGGGTTGTCATGATACCAGAATTTTAGTAGTTGATACCAATGCTTGTAAAATTCCTCAATTGTCAATACTTAGTTAAAACCACAATGAAAATATACAATACAACTGAACCCATGTTCTTTTAAAGTACCAGTCGAGTGGAAAAGCAAGTGACTTTATATGCTTAATTGTGTTTCATTGTATCCATTACACCATATCCATATGTATTTACAATTTGCAAAGTATGTGAAAATACCTTCTAAACATCACAAAATACCACAAATTCAGTCAGCCATTTTTAATATTCCGTTCAGAACGTCTTCGGTAGTTTCCGTAGATTGACGTCACTGAAGTAATACTTCTGCACTCTGACCATATTATTATATCAGTCATACTGGAAAACTGCAACAATTAGAGAGAGATGTACTGTCTCCCATTCACAATCCTTTATATAAGACATGAACACACTTTTTTTTTTTAATGCATTCTAAGTGGTAAATAAATACATAAATATTCCGTCAATGGGGGCTCTCTATTCTGACCACAAAACCCTGTAAAAAACATCCAAAACCCACCAACAGTACTCTATATACATATCGTGACCTGAATATTACCCAAATATTAGCAATGTTGTTATTAGCCCTAACACAGACAAACTATTTTTTAACGGCAGATTGATAACACACACCTAAGTAGCCCTTCTGCTGCTTCACTGTACTTGCCGGGATGTCCAGCTGCTCCAGCATCATCACGTCTCGGCTCGTCAAAGTAAATCTAGATTATAAATCATGCCTCTCATAATAAGAGGATTTAGCCATAAATCTAGAAATTGTTAATCTGTGAAATTCAATTTATAACCAGAGATGGAGACAAACACACAACTGAAGACAGTGTCTGCAGGAAGTATTTTCCTTGTTAACCCTTTGTGTGCATCATGATTAAATCTTCATCTCAACAGGAATATATACACATCCTATCAGTCATCATCACAGTAAGAACAGACATTGTACAGTAAGACATAATTTTATTATTTTCATAGTTTTTATTTCTTGTTTAGCACTTTGTAATGCTAAAGCTGGATTTGTTTAGCAGATCTTCTAAAGCTTGTTGGTTATCATCCTTATATTCAGGATCAACATTATATGTTTTTGGATCATAATTTTTCCAAAAGTGATCATTGTTGACTGCATGATTTGCATTGTTGTTGGTGGGGAAGGGATCTGTGGTTCTACCTCTACGTCACGTGATCGTGTGACTGGTTAACTCATTATCTTTCAAAATGGCTGTGGAATCTGTGAGATTCATACTATTTTGATCATATCTATTTAAACGCAAACTTTGAAAGTCTTTCGGTGACATACATCAGAAATATATAATACTAGCTTTAATATAGAGGAAACTTGTTTTTCCATTCTACTGGTACTTCAAATTCACTACTGAAAATGGATTTAAAGTGTCAATTATTTAATATCACTCTGCTTCAACATATTTTTGTACATAATTTTAGTTGCAGTATCAACTGCCAAGAGGTAACTATACATACATAAAGTAACAACAGTCGCATACAACCAATATCAAAACAAACAATAATGTGCTCATAAATAACAGCAGTTGACCAGTTCACATTTAAAAAAAAAATTGTGGTGTGGAGCCTCAAAGTATGACACTAACATTATTGTTCTTAAAATTATTTAAATATGGTGGTAGTGTGATGTCGTCATGTCATTTCAGCCTTTTTGCTTTATTTTCCATTTTTGCTGGTGCTGTTTTGTATTTTTACAATAGAAGAGCTGTGTTTAGCAAATGGCCCACAGTCCACACTTTGCCTTACCGGTAAAAATGTAAAGCAATGGTGTCTAAAATGTTGCCAAAAAACAGAAGAGTGTCTGTCTCAAAGCTGTTTTCTTAGCACTTATGGAAGTGATACAGGTTGGGTTGCACACTTCTGGAGGTTTTCTCCATGCTTTTGTTATGCACACTCTCTAGGCTTGTGGTGGCAGATCTCTGCTCTCACTCGCTAACCAACCAATAAATCAACCAACCAACCAATCAATCAATCAATGTCCTTTATTTAACCAGGTAAAAACTTGCTTTTCCAAAAGTGACCTGACCAAGGGGGCCGCAAAAAAAAGTTATAACATGTAACAAAAACAGCAGCAGTCACACAACACAGTAAAAAAATATAAATTACTTACAATATTAACATAAAACCACGCAATATGTCAAAAAAAAAAAAAAATGTTACCGTACAATTTAAAAACAAGTACTATGCCCAATAGAACTGGTTTCTCGATACTTTAAAATGGCCTGGAATTCCCCCAAAGTGTTCAGTCCAGTTAGCCTCAGACCCTTTTACAAGCCATTCCAGGACCAGGGAGCAGCAGGAGATCATTTCCTTGTATTTGATTAGTGAATAAATGTATGACGCAAGATACACCTCTCTTTCACTTATAATATGTACCTCTACTCGCTAAATATAGTGTCAAAGTGGCTAAAGTGCATCTCAGACCATTTCTGCTTGGTCTTATTCTCTGTCAAACAAGGTGCGTATGAGGTGTGTTGTGAAGCGGAGTTGCGCCACACCTACAGTAATGCTACACTGACACATTTCCATTATCATTTGTTTATGAGCGATGGCAAACCAGAAGCGCCAAATCTGCATTCCTTCAGGCTTCCACAAATACATAGATATATGAGAAACGCTGTTTTCAAAACAGCAGGCGTTCTTCTTCGGCGCTGACACAGTGCTCACGCGGGTCGTCGAGGAAAAAGTGTTGAACATTATTTGGTACTGACGATACTGAAAAAGCAGGTATCATCCATCCATCCATTTTCTACTGCTTGTCCCTTTTGGGGTTGTGGGGGGTGCTGGAGCCTATCTCAGCTGCATTCGGACGGAAGGCGGGGTACACCCTGGACAAGTCGCCACCTCATCGCAGGGTCGTCGAGGAAAAAGTGTTGAACAGTATTTGGTACTGACGATACTGAAAAAGCGGGTATTATCAATATGTTTGTTTGCCTGTTGGTATTAAAGTACCCATACAGTACTTTTGACAACTCCAAATTTGTGGTGTAACTCTGTAAGTTGGCAAATAACTACAAAGCAAAATATTGATGATGTCATAGTGGTGCCCTGGAACTGGGGAATACATGCACATGGGGATAGGCTGTTTGGCAACAGTAAATTGGCCCTAGTGTGTGAATGTAAATGTGAATGGTTGTCTATTTGTGTTGGCCCTGCGATGAGGTGGCGACTGGTCCAGGCTGTACCCTACCTTTCGCTCGAGTGCAGCTGGGATAGGCTCCAGACCCCCGCAACCCTAAAAGGAACAAGCGCTAGCAAATGGTTAGATGGATGGATGGAGATTGACTTCCGGTTGGGAAGTCGAGGGAAGGGTAACACAGGCAGTATATTAATAATACGACAAGACTGACTCACCAGCGTGTGAAATTGTTTGTTTGGACACTCAATTGCGCGGAATGACACGCAGGCAAACAGACTTGTTTGTTACACAAAACCCGGGCAAACTTTTAGTGAACGATTCCTACAAAGAGTTTCTAGTACAAAAACCGAGGTACCATTGTATTTTACAGTGGGGAAAACAAGTATTTGATCACATGCTCATTTAGTAGGTTAAAAAGATATGAACACGAGCGGTGCAATGAATGAAGATCGCTAATACAATTTATCGCCAACAAATGTAGTTTTATTTATATATATATACATGTGTATATATATATGTATGTGTGTATATATATATATATATATCTCTTGAGCTGCCACCTTAACGTGGTAGAGGAGTTTGCGTGTCCCAATGATCCTAGGAGCTATGTTGTCCGAGGGCTTTATGCCCCCTGGTAGGGTCTCCCAAGACAAACTGGTTCTAGGTGAGGGATCAGACAAAGAGCAGCTCGAAGACCTCCATGAAATATAAAAACCAAGGACCCAGATTTCCCTCGCCCGGACGCGGGTCACCGGGGCCCCCCTCTGGAGCCAGGCCCGGAGGTGGGGCACGATGGCGAGCGCCTGGTGGCCGGGCCTGTCCCCATGGGGCCCGGCCGGGCACAGCCCGAAGAGGCAACGTGGGTCCCCCCTCCAATGGGCTCACCACCCATAGCAGGGGTCATAGAGGTCGGGTGCGATGTGAGCTGGGCGGCAGCCGAAGGCAGGGCACTTGGCGGTCCGATCCTCGGCTACAGAAGCTAGCTCTTGGGACGTGGAACGTCACCTCGCTGGGGGGGAAGGAGCCTGAGCTAGTGCGCGAGGTGGAGAAGTTCCGGCTAGATATAGTCGGACTCACTTCGACGCACAGCAAGGGCTCTGGAACCAGTTCTCTCAAGAGGGGCTGCACTCTCTTCCACTCTGGCGTTGCCGGCAGTGAGAGGCGACGGGCTGGGGTGGCAATTCTTGTTTTCCCCCCCGGCTCAGAGCCTGTACGTTGGAGTTCAACCCGGTGGACGAGAGGGTAGCTTCCCTCCGCCTTCGGGTGGGGGAACAGGTCCTGACTGTGGTTTGCGCTTACGCGCCAAACCGCAGCTCAGAGTACCCACCCTTTTTGGATTCACTCGAGGGAGTACTTGAGAGTGCTCCCCCGGGTGATTCCCTCGTTCTACTGGGGGACTTCAATGCTCATGTTGGCAACGACAGTGAAACCTGGAGAGGCGTGATTGGGAAGAATGGCTGCCCGGATCTGAACCCGAGCGGTGTTTTGTTATTGGACTTTTGTGCCCGTCACAGATTGTCCATAACGAACACCATGTTCAAACATAAGGGTGTCCATATGTGCACTTGGCACCAGGACACCCTAGGCCGCAGTTCCATGATCGACTTTGTAGTTGTGTCATCGGATTTGCGGCCTCATGTTTTGGACACTCGGTTGAAGAGAGGGGCGGAGCTTTCTACCGATCACCACCTGGTGGTGAGTTGGCTGCGATGGTGGGGGAGGATGCCGGACAGACCTGGCAGGCCCAAACGCATTGTGAGGGTTTGCTGGGAACGTCTGGCAGAGTCTCCTGTCAGAGAGAGTTTCAATTCCCACCTCCGGAAGAACTTTGAACATGTCACGAGGGAGGTGCTGGACATTGAGTCTGAATGGACCATGTTCCGCGCCTCTATTGTCGAGGCGGCTGATTGGAGCTGTGGCCGCAAGGTAGTTGGTGCTTGTCGTGGCGGTACTCCTAGAACCCGTTGGTGGACACCGGCGGTGAGGGATGCCGTCAAGCTGAAGAAGGAGTCCTATCGGGTTCTTTTGGCTCATAGGACTCCTGAGGCAGCGGACAGGTACCGACAGGCCAAGCGGTGTGCGGCTTCAGCGGTCACAGAGGCAAAAACTCGGACATGGGAGGAGTTCGGGGAAACCATGGAAAACGACTTCCGGACGGCTTCGAAGCAATTCTGGACCACCATCCGCTGCCTCAGGAAGGGGAAGCAGTGCACTATCAACACCGTGTATGGTGAGGATGGTGTTCTGCTGACCTCGACTGCAGATGTTGTGGATCGGTGGAGGGAATACTTCGAAGACCTCCTCAATCCCACCAACACGTCTTCCTATGAGGAAGCAGTGCCTGGGGAGTCTGTGGTGGGCTCTCCTATTTCTGGGGCTGAGGTTGCTGAGGTAGTTAAAAAGCTCCTCGGTGGCAAGGCCCCAGGGGTAGATGAGATCCGCCCGGAGTTCCTTAAGGCTCTGGATGCTGTGGGGCTGTCTTGGTTGACAAGACTCTGCAGCATCGCGTGGACATCGGGGGCGGTACCTCTGGATTGGCAGACCGGGGTGGTGGTTCCTCTCTTTAAGAAGGGGAACCTGAGGGTGTGTTCTAACTATCGTGGGATCACACTCCTCAGCCTTCCCGGTAAGGTCTATTCAGGTGTACTGGAGAGGAGGCTACGCCGGATAGTCGAACCTCGGATTCAGGAGGAACAGTGTGGTTTTCGTCCTGGTCGTGGAACTGTGGACCAGCTCTATACTCTCGGCAGGGTCCTTGAGGGTGCATGGGAGTTTGCCCAACCAGTCTACATGTGTTTTGTGGACTTGGAGAAGGCATTTGACCGTGTCCCTCGGGAAGTCCTGTGGGGAGTGCTCAGAGAGTATGGGGTATCGGACTGTCTGATTGTGGCAGTCCGCTCCCTGTATGCTCAGTGCCAGAGCTTGGTCCGCATTGCCGGCAGTAAGTCGGACACGTTTCCAGTGAGGGTTGGACTCCGCCAAGGCTGCCCTTTGTCACCGATTCTGTTCATAACTTTTATGGACAGAATTCCTAGGCGCAGTCAAGGCGTTGAGGGGATCTGGTTTGGTGGCTGCAGGATTAGGTCTCTGCTTTTTGCAGATGATGTGGTCCTGATGGCTTCATCTGGCCAGGATCTTCAGCTCTCACTGGATCGGTTCGCAGCCGAGTGTGAAGCGACTGGGATGAGAATCAGCACCTCCAAGTCCGAGTCCATGGTTCTCGCCCGGAAAAGGGTGGAGTGCCATCTCCGGGTTGGGGAGGAGATCTTTCCCCAAGTGGAGGAGTTCAAGTACCTCGGAGTCTTGTTCACGAGTGAGGGAAGAGTGGATCGTGAGATCGACAGGCGGATCGGTGCGGCGTCTTCAGTAATGCGGACGCTGTATCGATCCGTTGTGGTGAAGAAGGAGCTGAGCCGGAAGGCAAAGCTCTCAATTTTCCCGGTCGATCTACGTTCCCATCCTCACCTATGGTCATGAGCTTTGGGTTATGACCGAAAGGACAAGATCACGGGTACAAGCGGCCGAAATGAGTTTCCTCCGCCGGGTGGCGGGGCTCTCCCTTAGAGATAGGGTGAGAAGCTCTGTCATCCGGGAGGAGCTCAAAGTAAAGCCGTTGCTCCTCCACATCGAGAGCAGCCAGATGAGGTGGTCAGGATGCCACCCGAACGCCTCCCTAGGGAGGTGTTTAGGGCACGTCCGACCGGTAGGAGGCCGCGGGGAAGACCCAGGACACGTTGGGAAGACTATGTCTCCCGGCTGGCCTGGGAACGCCTCGGGGTCCCACAGGAAGAGCTGGACGAAGTGGCTGGGGAGAGGGAAGTCTGGGCTTCCCTGCTTAGGCTGCTGCCCCCGCGACCGGACCTCGGATAAGCGGAAGAAGATGGATGGATGGATATATATATATATATATATATATATATCTGTATATATATATATATATATATATATATATATATATATATATATATATATATATATATATATATATATATACGTATGTATGTATGTATACTAGAGATGTCCGATAATGGCTTTTTTGACGATATTCCGATATTTTCCAACTCTTAATTACCGATACTGATATCAAGCGATACATATAGTCGTGGAATTAACACATTATTATGCCTAACTTTGTTGTGATGCCCCGCTGGATGCATTAAACAATGTAACAAGGTTTTCCAAAATAAATCAACTCCAGTTATGGAAAAAAATGCCAACATGGCACTGCCATATTTATTATTGAAGTCACAAAGTGCATTATTTTTTTTTAACATGCCTCAAAACAGCAGCTTGGAATGTGGGACATGCTCTCCCTGAAATAATCCTAATACCCACTACAACTATAGGAAACAGTGTACTTTGACTTTCACAAAAGTCAAAGTACGTGTGTCGAAAATTGTTATGCGCTTATTTTTTTACTTGATTTTGTGCGTGGCATAGATTTGCCGTGCGCAGAGGACGTTTGAGCAGGCGCGCACCTTAGCGGCTGCGCTAGCATCACAGCTAACGTTAGCCATGCCGCTACCTCGCTCTCTGCTGGGAGAGGACGTATACGTATGTGACGTATGACGTGACAGTATGTGACGTATGACGTGACAGTATGTGACGTGTGTAAGAAGGTGCGCTCACTGTCTGTGAGAGGGAGACACAGGAAAGAGTGAGAAGGAGACACAGGAAAGAGTGAGAAGAGCCTGTCGTGTAATGCCAGCAGCTAAAAGCAACTGCGTGAGAATTGTGGATGTGTTGAAGGTGTGCTGGAAAATGCGGAACGGAAATTACGGAGCAGCAGAAAAGTGAAATGTATTATTTAAATAGGTGCGTTGGAAAACACGGACCGGAGTTTTTTTAATACTGGATCTGGATCGGCATTTTCCCATGCCTTGCCGATACGCAATTTTTGGCAAATATCGGCAGCCGATCCGATCCAAATATCGGATCGGGACATCCCTAATATATATATATATATATATATATATATATATATATATATATATATATATATATATATATACAGTATATATATATGTATATATATATATATATGTATATATATATATGTATGTATGTATGTATTTATGTACCGTATTTTCCGCACTATTAGCCGCACCTAAAAACCACAAATTTACTCAAAAGCTGACAGTGCGGCTTATAACCCGGTGCGCTTTATATATGGATTAATATTAAGATTCATTTTCATAAAGTTTAGGTCTCGCAACTACGGTAAACAGCCGCCATCTTTTTTCCCCGTAGAAGCGGAAGCGCTTCTTCTTCTACGGCAAGCAACCGCCAAGGTAAGCACCCGCCCCCATAGAAGAGGAAGCGCTTCTTCTTCTACTGTAAGCAACCACCCGCCCGCGTAGAAGAAGAAGAAGCGCGCGGATATTACGTTTCATTTCCTTTGTGTGTTTACATCTGTAAAGACCACAAAATGGCTCCTACTAAGCGACAGGTTTCCGGTTCATGAAAAGACGCAATCTCTCCATCCGCACACGGACTACTATTTCACAGCAACTGCCTAAAGACTTTCAAGAAAAGCTGGCTACTTTCCGTGCATATTGTAAAAACAAGATAGCTGAAAAAAAGATCCGGCCAGAGAACATTATCAACATGGACGAGGTTCCACTGACTTTTGATATTCCTGTGAACCGCACTGTGGATACAACGGGAGCACGTACGGTGAATATTCGCACCACAGGGAATGAGAAGTCATCCTTCACTGTGGTTCTAGCTTGCCATGCTAATGGCCAGAAACTTCCACCCATGGTGATATTCAAAAGGAAGACCTTGCCAAAAGAGACCTTTCCAGCCGGCGTCATCATAAAAGCTAACTCGAAGGGATGGATGGATGAAGAAAAGATGAGCGAGTGGTTAAGGTAAGTTTAAGTATACGCGAAGAGGCCGGGTGGCTTTTTTCACGCAGCTCCGTCCATGTTGATATACGACTCCATGCGCGCCCACATCACGCTGGTTTTTAATATATTATTAAAGTTTGACTGACCTATCTGACTGTTTTTTTGACATTCCTTTAGCGCAGTTAGATGCGGCTTATAACACGGGGCGGCTTATAGGTGGACAAAGTTTTGAAATATGCCGTTCATTGAAGGCGCGGCTTATAACCCAGGGCGGCTTATGGTGCGGAAAATACGGTATGTCTATGTATGTATATATATATATATATATATATATATACATATACATATATATATATATATATATATGTATGTATGTATGTATGTATGCATGTATATGTATGTATGTGTATATATATATATATATATATATATATGTATATTTGGTACACCTCCGAACTGAACCGAAACCCCCGTACCGAAACGGTTCAATACAAATACACGTACCGTTACACCCCTAATGTATATGTATATGTATGTGTATATATATATATATATATATATATATATATATATGATGTATGTATGTGTATGTATATTTATGTGCGTATATATGCAGTTGCAAGAAAAATTATGTCAACCATTTGGGATTACTTGGATTTCTGCATAAATTGGTCATAAAATGTGATTTGATCTTCATCGAAGCCACAACAATAGACAAACACAGTCTGCTTAAACTAATACCGCACACAAAATTATAGGTTTTCATCTTTTTATTGAACACAACATGTAAACATTCACAGTGCAGGGTGGAAAAAGTATGTGAACCCCTAAACTAATGACTTCTCCAAGAGCTGATTGGAGCCACGACTCAGACAACATGGAGTCTAATGAATATGACGAGATCATATGTGTTGGTTAAAGCTGCACTACCCTATAAAAAACACACACCTGCAAGCATTGTCTGATGTGAACCATGCCTCGTACAAAAGAGCTCACAGAAGATCTACGATCAAGAATTGTTAACATGCATGAAGCTGGACAGGGTTAGAAAAGTATCTCTAAAAGCCTTGATGTCTATGTGTCCATGGTAAGACAGACTGTCTACAAATGGAGAAAGTTCAGCACTGTTGCTACTCTCCCAAGGCGGAGTCGACCTGTAAAGATGTCTGTGAGAGCACAGCACAGTATGCTCAGTGAGGTGAAGAAGAATCCTAGAGTGTCAGCTAAGACTTACAGAAATCTCTGGCACAGGCTGACATTATTGTTGACGAATCTACAATTTGTAAAACATTGAACAAGAATGGAGTTAATAGGAGGACACCACGGAGGAAGCCACTGCTGTCCAAAAAACATTGCTGCACGTTTGAAGTTTACAAAAGAGCACATGGATGTTTCACAGCACTATCGGCAAACTATTCTGTGGACAGCTGAAACCAAAATTTAGTTGTTTGGAAGGAACACACAATACTATGTGTGGAGGAAAAAAGGTACAGCACACCAACATCAAAACCTCATTCCAACTGTGATGTGAGGTGGCCTCATGGTTTGGGGCTGCTTTGCTGCCTCAGAGCCTGGACAGATTGCTTTCATCGATGGAAAAATTAATTTCCAAGTTTATCAAGACATTTTGCAGGAAAACTTAAGGCCATCTGTTTACTAACTGAAGTTCAACAGAGGATGGGTAATGCAACAGGACAACGACCCCAAGCATAAAAGTACAAAACCCAAAACCAGTGAAGTTGGCACATTGTGTAAATAGTAAATAAAAACAGAATACAATGATTTGCAAATCCTTTTCAACCTATATTCATTCAAATGAATAGACTGCAAAGACAAGATACTTAACATTCGAACTGGAAAACTTAATTTTTTTAAAATATTAGCTCATTTTGAATTTGATGCCTGCAACATGTTTCAAAAAAGCTGGCACAAGTGGCAAAAAAGACTGAGAAAGTTGAGGAATGCTCATCAAACACCATCCATCCATCCATCCATCTTCTTCCGCTTATCCGAGGTCTGGTCGCGGGGGCAGCAGCCTAAGCAGGGAAGCCCAGACTTCCCTCTCCCCAGCCACTTGGTCCAGCTCCTCCCGGGGGATCCCGAGGCGTTCCCAGGCCAGCCGGGAGACATAGTCTTCCCACTGTGTCCTGGGTCTTCCCCGCGGCCTCCTACCGGTCGGACGTGCCCGAAACACCTCCCTCGGGAGGCTTTCGGGTGGCATCCTGACCAGATGCCCGAACCACCTCAGCTGGCTCCTCTCGATGTGGAGGAGCAGCGGCTTTTGTTTGAGCTCCTCCCGGATGACAGAGCTTCTCACCCTATCTCTAAGGGAGAGCCCCGCCACCCGGCGGGGGAAGCTCATTTCGGCCGCTTGTACCCGTGATCTTGTCCTTTCGGTCATGACCCAAAGCTCATGACCATAGGTGAGGATGGGAATGTAGATTGGCCGGTAAATTGAGAGCTTTGCCTTCCGGCTCAGCTCCTTTTTCACCACAACGGATCGATACAGCGTCCGCATTACTGAAAACGCGGCACCGATCCGCCTGTCGATCTCACGATCCACTCTTCCCTCACTCGTAAACAAGACTCCGAGGTACTTGAACTCCTCCACTTGGGGTAAGATCTCCTCCCCAACCCGGAGATGGCACTCCACCCTTTTCCGGGTGAGAACCATGGACTCGGACTTGGAGGTGCTGATTCCCATCCCAGTCGCTTCACACTCGGCTGTGAACCGATCCAGTGATAGCTGAAGATCCTGGCCAGATGAAGCCATCAGGACCACATCATCTGCAAAAAGCAGAAACCTAATCCTGCAGCCACCAAACCAGATACCCTCAACGCCCTGACTGCGCCTAGAAATTCTGTCCATAAAAGTTATGAACATAATTGGTGACAAAGGGCAGCTTTGGCGGAGTCGAACCCTCACTGGAAACGGGTCCGACTTACTGCCGGCAATGCGGACCAAGCTCTGACACTGATCATACAGGGAGCAGACCGCCACAATCAGACAGTCCGATACCCCATACTCTCTGAGCACTCCCCACAGGACTTCCCGGGGTACACGGTCGAATTTTCCAAGTCCACAAAGCACATGTAGACTGGTTTGGCAAACTCCCATGCACCCTCAAGGACCCTGCCGAGAGTGTAGAGCTGGTCCACAGTTCCACAACCAGGACGAAAACTACACTGTTCCTCCTGAATCCGAGGTTCGACTATCCGCCGTAGCCTCCTCTCCAGTACACCTGAAGAGACCTTACCGGGAAGGCTGAGGAGTGTGATCCCACGATAATTGGAACACACCCTCCGGTTCCCTTTCTTTAAGAGAGGAACCACCACCCCGGTCTGCCAATCCAGAGGTACCGCCCCCGATGTCCACACGATGTTAAAGAGTCTTGTCAACCAAGACAGCCCCACAGCATCTAGAGCCTTAAGGAAGTCCGTGCGGATCTCATCCACCCCCGGGGCCTTGCCACCGAGGAGCTTTTTAACTACCTCGGCAACCTCAGCCCCAGAAATAAGAGAGCCCACCACAGATTCCCCAGGCACTGCTTCCTCATAGGAAGACGTGTTGGTAGGATTGAGGAGGTCATCGAAGTATTCCCTCCACCGATCCACAACATCCGCAGTCGAAGTCAGCAGCACACCATCCCCACCATACACGGTGTTGACATTGCACTGCTTCCCTTTCCTGAGGCGGCGGACGGTGGTCCAGAATCGCTTCGAAGCCGTCTGGAAGTCCTTTTCCATGGCTTCCCCGAAGTCCTCCCATGTCTGAGTTTTTGCCTCCGCGACTGCTGAAGCCGCACACCACTTGGCCTGTCGGTACCTGTCTGCTGTCTTTGGAGTCCTATGAGCCAAAAGTACCCGATAGGACTCTTTCTTCAGCTTGACAGCATCCCTCTCCGCTGGTGTCCACCAGCGGGTTCTAGGATTACCGCCACGACAGGCACCAACCACCTTGCGACCAGAGCTCCAATTTCCCGCCTCGACAATAGAGGTATGGAACATCGTCCACTCAGACTCAATGTCCAGCACCTCCCTCGTGACATGTTCAAAGTTCTTCCTGAGGCGGGAATTGAAACTCTCTCTGACAGGAGACTCTGCTAGGCGTTTCCCAGCAGACCCTCACAATGCGTTTGTGCCTGCCAGGTCTGTCCGGCATCCTCCCCCACCATTGCAGCCAACTCACCACCAGGTGGTGATCGGTAGAAAGCTCTGCCCTTCTCTTCACCCGTGTGTCCAAAACATGAGACCGCAAATCCGATGACACAACTACAAAGTCGATCATGGAACTGCGGCCTTGGGTGTCCTGGTGCAAAGTGCACATATGGACACCCTTTTGTTTGAACATGGTGTTCGTTATTGACAATCTGTGACGAGCACAAAAGTCCAATAACAAAACAGCGGCCATTCTTCCCAATCACGCCTCTCAAGGTTTCACTGTCGTTGCCAATATGACCCCCAGTAGAACGAGGGAATCACCCGGGGGAACACTCTCAAGTACTCCCTTGAGTGAATCCAAAAAGGGTGGGTACTCTGAGCTGCTGTCTGGCGCGTAAGCGCAAACAACAGTCAGGACCCGTCCCCCCCACCCGAAGGCGGTGGGAAGCTACCCTCTCGTCCACTGGGTTGAACTCCAACGTGCAGGCCCTGAGCCGGGGGCAACAAGAATTGTCACCCCAGCCCGTCGCCTTTCACTGCTGGCAACGCCAGAGTGGAAGAGTGTCCAGCCCCTCTCGAGAGAACTGGTTCCAGAGCACTTGCTGTGCGTCGAAGTTAGTCCGACTATATTTCAAGTCGGAACTTCTCCACCTTCCCCCCCAGCGAGCTAACGTTCCACGTCCCAAGAGCTAGCTTATGTAGCCGAGGATCGGACCGCCAAGTGCCCTGCCTTCGGCTCCCGCCCAGCTCACATTGCACCCGACCTCTATGGCCCCTGCTATGTGTGGTGAGCCCATTGGAGGAAGGACCCACGTTGCCTCTTTGGGCTGTGCCCGGCCGGGCCCCATGGGGCCAGGCCCGGCTACCAGGCGCTCGCCATCGTGCCCCACCTCAGGGCCTGGCTCCAGAGGGGGGCCCCGGTGACCCGCGCTCGGGCGAGGGAAATCTGGGTCCTACGTTTTTATTTTTCATGGAGGTCTTTGAGCTGCCCAGTTTGTCTTGGTAGACCCTACCAGGGGGCACAAAGCCCCCGGACAACATAGCTCTTAGGATCATTGGGACACGCAAACTCCTCTGGCACGATAAGGTGGCAGCTCAGAGAGGAGCTCATCAAACACTTACCCGGTATTTGGAAAATCCCACAGGTGAACAGGTTTGCTGGGAACAGGTGGGTGCCTTGATTGGGTATAAAAGCAGCTTCCATGAAATGCTTGGTCATTCAAAAACAAAGATGGGGCCAGGGTCACCACTTTGTAAACAAATGCGTGAGTAAATTGTCGAACGGTTTAAGAACAACATTTCTCAACGAGCTATCGCAAGGAATTTAGGGATTTCAACATCCACGGTCCGTAATATCATCAAAAGATTCACAGAATCTGGAGAAATCACTGCATGTAAGCAGCAAGGCTGAAAATCAACATTGAATGCCCTTGACCTTCAATCCCTCAAACACCGACATCAGTATGTAAAGGATAACTACATGGGCCCAGGAACACTTCAGAAAACCACTGTCAGTAACTACAGGATTTTTAATTTTCCTGAGGGAACTCTCCTGAAGGAATCAATAAAGTACTATCTATCTATCTATCTATCTATCTATCTATCTACAGTTTGTCGCTACATCTGTAAGTGCAAGTTAAAACTCTACTATGCAAAGCAAAACCCATTTATCAACATCACCCAGAAACGCTGCCGGCTTCGCTGGGCCTGAGCTCATCTAAGATGAACTGATGAAAAGTGGAAAAGTGTTCTGTGGTTTGACGAGTCCACATTTCAAATTGTTTTTGGAAACTGGACGTAGTGTCCTCCGGATCAAAGATTAAAAGAACCATCCAGATTGTTACAGGCGCAAAGTTCTAAAGCCAACATTTGTGATGGTATGGGGGTGAATTAGTGCCCAAGACGTAGGTGACTTACACATCTGTGAAGGCACCATTAATGCTGAAAGGTACATACAGGTTTTGGAGCAACATATGTTGCCATCCTGCTTATTTCAGCAAAAGAATGTCAAGCCACGTGTTACAACATCGTGGCTTCGTAGTAAAAGAGTGTGGGTACTAGACTGGCCTGCCTGTATTCCAGACCTGTCTCCCATTGATAATGTGTGGCACAATATGAATCCTAAAATACCACAACGGAGACCCCGGACTGGTGAACAACTTAAGCTATACATCAAGCAAGAATGGGAAGGAATTCCACCTGAAAAGCTTCAAAAATTGGTCTCCTCAGTTCCCAAATGTCTACTGAGTGTTGTTAAAAGGAAAGGCCATGTAACACAGTGGTAAAAATGTCCCTGTGCCAACTGTTTTGCAATGTGTTGCTGCCATTCAATTCTAAGTTAATGATTATTTGGGAAAAAATAATTTAGTTTTTCAGTTCGAACATTAAATATCTTGCTTTTGCAGTGTATTCAATTGAATATAAGTTAAAAAGGATCTGCAAGTTTTATGCAAGAATTGAAACGTGCCAACTTCACCGGTTTTGGGTAGTGTAGAAGTATGTGCTTTTTGTGTAAAATAAAATGTAAAGATTTTTTGTTAAATAAATGCAAACATTGTCACATTTATTGGTGCAATACATCTTTGGACAATTTTGACTAGCCGTAAGGGACAAGCGGTAAAAAACAGATGGATGGATTTTAGGTCAAAGCATAATCATTTTGTAAATGTATCAATAAGTGCTTTTAATGCATTATGCTTGTGCAAAGTACTTTTTTGGAACCTTTATTTTGAGTGCAGCCAAACCGGATTATTTTGAAGGGGGTAAGTGTGCTGTGCTGTTATTTTCAGCTTGAGTAAAGCGGCGACTCAATTGAGGCTGTTAAAAAAAAGAAAGGGAGCGTCTCTCAAGTTGCGACCATTGTTTCGTCATTGTTGTTACATGGTTGATGTCGTTCCAACAACACAACCAGATGAGATGTTGTTTGGGTGTATGAATTGTTCTTAATAGCTTTGTAGTTTAGTGCGTTTCAAATGACCGCCTTCTTGATCATAGATCTTCTGTGAGCTCTTTTGTGCGAGGCATGGTTCACATCTTGAGAACAGCACGCTTATCACAGGTGTGTGTTTTTTATAGGGCAGTGCAGCTTTAATGGGTTATACTTGTATAGCGCTTTCTACCTTTTTTTTAAGGAACTCAAAGCGCTTTGACACTGTTTCCACATTCACCCATACACACACACATTCACACACTGATGGCGAGAGCTGCCATACAAGGCGCTAACCAGGACCCATCAGGAGCAAGGGTGAAGTGTCTTGCTCAAGGACACAACGGATGTGACTAGGATGGTAGAAGGTGGGGATTGAACCAATAACCCTCAGATTGCTGGCACGGCCACTCTCCCAACTTTGCCACATCGTTCCAACCAACACATGATCTCGTCATACTGAATAGACTCTATGTTGTCTGAGTCCTGGCTCTAATCATCTCTTGGACAAGTCATTAGCTTAGGAGTTCACATACTTTTTCCACCCTGCACTGTAAACGTTTACATGTTGTGTTCAATAAATAGATGAAAACCTATATTTTGTATGCAGTATTAGTTTAAGCAGACTGTGTTTGTCTATTGTTGTGGCTTCGAGGAAGATCAAAACACATTTTATGACCAATTTATGCAGAAATCCAAGTAATCCCATAGGGATCACATTAGGGATGTCCCGATCCAGGTTTTTGCACTTCCGATCCGATACCGATATTGTTTTTGCACTTCCGATCCGATACCGATACTGACCGATACCGATACTGACCGATACTGGCCTATCCGAGCATGTATTAAAGTTTAAAGTTATTTAGCCTACTTAGTTGTCAGAATCATGTTGAAAAGGGTTTTAGTACTCTTGATAACAACTAGCCAGCTGAATTAGGGGAGTTTGAATAATACACAATGGTTGGTAACAAGAAACTGACCTGTTTATTCAAGGATAAACACAAAATAGACAAAATTATACATGACAAACAGAAATGGCATCATTGAAACTAGGGCTGGGCGATATGGCCTTTTTTTAATATTGCGATATTTTAAGGCCATATTGCGATACACGATATATTTATTTATATATCTCGATATTTTGCCTCAGCCTTTAATGAACACTTGATGCATATAATCACATCAGTATGATGATTCTATGTGTTTTGATTGATTGATTGAGACTTTTATTAGTAGGTTGCACAGTGAAGTACATATTCCGTACAATTGACCACTAAATGCTAACACCCGAATAAGTTTTTCAACTTGTTTAAGTCGGGGTCCACTTAAATTGATTCATGATACAGATATATACTATCAGATATATACTATCATCATAATACAGTCATCACACAAGAGAATCACACTGAATTATTTACATTATTTATAATCCAGGGTGTGGAGGGGGGCGCCGGATGTAAGTGTCAAAAAGACAGCCAAAAGAGTTTGATATGAGAATAAATCTAAAGTTAAAATATCGGGTAGAAATGCACCCATTTGCAGGAAATGTAGTCTTGATTTTCAAAATTTTCTTTCAAGGCTTGCATGTCTACATTAAAACATTCTTCTTCATACTGCATTAATATATGCTACTTTTAAACTTTCATGCAGAGAAGGAAATCACAACTAAAAAAATCACTAATTTTTTCATACTGTGTTGATCTGGAAATTTTTGCCTCGGCATTTTGATGGTGTGGACGTGTGGCACCGAATGGAGATAAGCGTCTCGACAGACGTTACAATATTTGAAAAATGATGACGAAAACTGTTGTCTCTGTCGTGTCCGTGTGTCGAAAATTGTTATGCGCTTATTTTTTTATTTGATTTTGTGCGCGGCATATAATTGCTATGCGCAGAGGACGTTTGAGCAGTGCGCAATTGCACAAGCGCGCACCTTAGAGAGAACGTTGGTCACACGGCTGCGCTAGCATTACAGCTAACGTTAGCCATGCTGCTACCTCTCTGCTGGGAGAGGGCGTATACGTATGTGACGTATGACGTGATAGTATGTGACGTGTGTAAGAAGGTGCGCTTGCTGTCTGTGAGGACGAGAGACAGGAAAGAGTGAGAAGAGCCTGTCGCGTAATGCCAGCAGCTAAAAGCAACTGCGTGAGAATCCACAGACCTGTGGATGTGTTGAAGGTGTGCTGGAAAATGCGGAACGGAAATTAGGGAGCAGCAGAAAAGTGGAATGTATTATTTAAATAGGTGCGTTGGAAAACACGGAGCGGAGTTTTTTTTTTAACTGGATCTGGATCGGCATTTTCCCATGCCTTGCCGATACACATTTTTTGGCAAATATCGGCGGCCGATCCGATCCAAATATCGGATCGGGACATCCCTAGATCACATACTTTTTCTTGCAACTGTATATATATGTGTGTATATGTATGTATGTACAGTTATGTTCATAATAATAGCAGTGTGTTTAAAAAGGTGAGTAAACCTCAAAATTCTTCAAATAAATAGTATTTTATTGAACACAAATGCATTGGGGACACAGCACGTTCTATTTCAAAGCCAGAAAATTGGAAAAAAGTAATTTAATTTCACAATTTTTTACAGAAAGTCAAGAAATATAAAACAAAAAAATAGCAGTGTCGTCATCTTTCTTTACAAAACTAAAATGTACTGTATAAACTAAGAAAGGCTTGCAGATTCAACTTTCCTTAGAATTATTAACTATAATTTAGTTGCATAACCACGGTTTCTGATAACTGCTTCACATCTGTGGCACATGGAGTCGACCAACTTCTGGCACCGGCCAACAGGTATTGCAGCCCAGGACAATTGTACTAGGTTCCACAATTCCTCTGCATTTTTTGGTTTTGCCTCATGCCGCATTTTTCCTGAGGGAACTCTCCTGAAGGAATCAATAAAGTACTATCTATCTATCTATGAACAGCAGTTTTTATTTCAGCCCACACACTTTCAATGGGATTAAGGTCCGGGGATTGTGCTGGCCACTCCATTACTTGAATTCTGTTTGTCTGGAACCATGATTTTGCTCGCTTGGTGGTGTGTTTGGAATCATTGTCTTGTTGAAACACCCATTTCAAGGGCATTTCCTGTTCAGCATATGGCAACATGACTTCTTCCAGTATTCTGATGTACTCAAACTGATCCATGACCTGGTATGCGATAAATAGTTAAAGTTAAAAGTTGAAGTTAAAGTACCAATGATTGTCACACACACTAGGTGTGGTGAAATTTGTCCTCTGCATTTGACCCATCCTGTTGTTCACCCCCTGGGAGGTGAGGGGAGCAGTGGGCAGCAGTGGTGCCGCGCCCGGGAATCATTTTTGGTGATTTAACTCCCAATTCCAACCCTTGATGCTGAGTGCCAAGCAGGGAGGTAATGGGTCCCATTTTTATAGTTTTGGTATGACTCGGCCGGGGTTTGAACTCACAACCTACACTGAGTAGGTGATAGGATCAACACCATAGTACAAGAAACATCCCCATATCATGATGCTTGCACCACCATGCTTCACCGTCTTCACTGTGTACTGGGGCTTGAATTCAGTGTTTGCAGGACGTCTGACAAACTGTCTGTGGCCCTTAGACCCAAAAAGAACAATCTTACTCTCATCAGTCCGCAAATATTACGCCATTTCTTTTTAGGCCAGTCAATGTGTTCTTTGGCAAATTGTAACCGCTTCAGCACACGTCTTTTTTTTAACAATGAGACTTTGCGGGGGCTTCTTGCTGGTAGCTAGGCTTCACATAGACATGGTCTGATCGTTACAGTACTCACAGGCCATCTTAGATCTTCTTTGATCCTCCTGGAGCTGATCATTGGCTGAGCCTTTGCCATTTTGGTTATTCTCCCATCCATTCCAATAGTCGTTTTTCTTTTTCTTCCTTGCCTTTTTGATTTTGACTGCCATTTTAAAGCATTTGATATGATTTTAGCTGAACAGCCTATCATTTTCTGCACTTTGTAATAGGTTTTCCCCTCTTTTGTTAAATTCTTAATCAAAGAACGCTCTTCTTCTGAACAGTGTCTTGAACGACCCATTTTACTCTGTTTTTCAAGGACAAATGCACAGCCAGCATATGCAGTGTCAGTTGCCTTGATCCTTAAATAAGGGCCACTTGTTTAACACCTTTTTTTTCATATAATCAATGACCTCGCACTGCTATTTTTTGAACACGCCCCTTTCAGTAAATCATTCAGTTTCACAGAATCAGCAGCATGCACGTCATGCCTGTTGGGTCTGTTGGTTTTCTATGCCTTTACTAAACATTCTAGAAACTTACTTGCAGTGTAAAAGTAGAAATTCTAACAAAAACAGTGATTTATTTTGCTAGTGATGTGGGACTGCTATTATTTTGAACACAACTGTATGTATGTATGTATGTATGTGTGTGTGTATATATATATATATATATATATATATATATATATATTTATATATATATATATATATATATGTATATATATACATACATACATCTATATATACATGTATAAAAGACATGGCTGTTAAATTCAAATTTGTTGGTAAAGTGCCTGTAAAATTCATTTTATTATGTTGTCTTTAATTTCACTAGATGGTCATGTGATTCCATTGGTGGAGTTGTCAGCGAAACAAGTAGCCTTTCACATCCCATTTGAGGTAGTGGAGAAAGTGTACCCTCCTGTGCCAGAACAACTCCAGCTTCGAATTGCATACTGGAGCTTTCCTGAAAATGAGGAAGACATCAGGTGAGTACACATACACTCAAAGTTCGAAATAGTGTAGTCCCAAATAACGCAACGTTCTATATTACGCAATTGTGCCGTGGGCCCTGAATTTTTGCCTGTTTACATGGAGATTTTTTTCCACCATAGTCAAAAGTCTCCAAAAAGAAGGAATAAAAAAAAACAAAACGGAATCAATATAACAAAATATTAACCCATTGATGTTCAATAGTGGTGGATAGTGCCTGCCCCATTCTGTGACGTGGGAGCACCATCCACGATTCACGTCACGACACGTGTGGGCATTATCCTCCAAACAGGTTTAGGCAGCCGAACTAAGTATCAATATCAAAAGTCAGTGAGCTGTCACGGCCCTGGAAGTCGGCTTAAAGTGGCTTGAGACCCAAAATGTGGACACCGTAACGATGCTGCATATTCGGAACATTATTGATTTCACAAAGTGCCAATGAAACGCTCAATTAAAAAGCTTCTTTACTTCATAATGCCGTAAGTTTAAACTGTCATGTATATTTAATAACTAAACTTCTTCTTGATTAAACAACAGAAGGTGTCGGGATAATGCATGCATTGTGAAATGTTGTCTTTTTCTTCATTAAACTTGGTTTGAGGAACATTTTATTGTATTCTTATTGCGACCCCAAAAGAGACAAGCGGTAGAAAATTGATGGATGGATGGATGGATGGATGTATTGTAAAAAAACAAGACTTTCTATATAATGAGAGGTGGCTAGGTGAAGTTCTACTACAGATCAAAGTATTAAAACCGGTAATTGTTAGGTGTTGGATAATTTCCGTAGCACGGCCGTTTTAGATCACGTTATTAGGATCCAACTTGTAAAGTGTGTATGTCTGTCTGTTCATGGTACACAAAGAGGTGTTTCTGTTCTTGATTTCAGAAATTGGTATGATAGTTTCAGCAAGGGTTGAAACGGTAAATGGTATAATGATAACCTGCGGTAAAATAATACAGCTTAAATGTTTAATTAAATAAATTATTGAAAACCACCATCCACAAGAATACAGTGAGTGCCAAGTAAGTCAACTTGTAGCTAATGATGGAAAGTGTTTGAAAAGTAACATGTCATTGTTGGTCTGTCAATTTCTTTTTTATAGTTACACTTAATTAAGTGTTACTTAAAGTTACTTATTGGGCGCTATTGGTGGGAGCGAGTAGTATGTGCACACGACGTATACTGTAGCAGAACAAAATGCTTTTCCCTTTTTTACAAAGTGGGCATGCAACTTGCAATTTCAATGTCACAGCTACATCATCTATCACCATTACACATTCAGTACAACATTATCAAGAGGCATCTGCTTATGCTCCCTGGTCAAAAATTGCAAACAATCTCACTGCAGCCCTGTCATATTTCAAACAGTTAAGAGGTGTCTTCTGATATGTGTAAGACTAGATCTCTATATGAACACAATTTTTATATACATAGACAAAAAGTGCAGTTACATCTTACGGCCATCAGGTGCCATCTTGCACGCATTAATTTGTAATTATTTATGTTATTTTTTAGTTTCTGCCTATGTGTTGCTTTCATATGCACATTACATTTTTACTTGAGGTACATGAAACAGTTATCTACAATAATGTTTCTTCTACAAAGGACATCATTTTGAATGTGTTATTTATTTTTTAAATAAACCCTATTTAAAAGATTTCAATATAAATACTTTAGAACATTTTGAGCACAATGTAAAATACTGCAATAATAATGATAATCCATGATAAACATGTTCATACCATTACATCCCTAGTCTCAGCATTCAAACTTATCTTGAATTCATGCAATGAAGTTGTAAAATAGACTGAAAGATGGTATTTCAGAAGCAATCTTAAAATAGTGTAAAGATTTTAGTACAGGGATACCTTGGTTTTCATTCTAAACTGTTCGAAAAGGTCCAAAGACACAAAGACTTGTGCGTAAATGTGTAAAAGGTATAATCTTTGGCTTTGATTAATATACAAATTCGGACCGCAATAAGTGCCTGAAACTGCCGTACATAATTTCCGCACAACCTCTGCAACAGAGCACAGATGAGAGTGGTAATGTGTGGATGCCGTGAGCAAAGAGGTGAAGAATGAAGGTTATGGCAAGCAGAAATTTCATTGTTTATTTAAACTATTTGACCTAAAATACGCATTGAGGCTATATAGTGTGTTTTAGCTAATTTCTCAATTAATCACAACAAACTAATCAATAGATTAGAGGCGGCATGGTGTGGAGGGTAGAGCAGCTGTGCCAGAGAATTGAGGGTTGCAAGTTTGCTCCCCGCCTCTTGCCATCCATTTGTGTCCTTGGGCAGGACACTTCACCCTTGCCCCCAGTGCGGCTCACACTGGTGAATGAATGATGGGTGGTGGTCGCAGGGGCCGTAGGCGCAAACTGGCAGCTACGCTTCCGTCAGTCTACCCCAGGGCAGCTGTGGCTACAATGTAGCTTACCACCACCAGGTGGGAATGTGGAGTGAATGAATGATGGGTTCTCACTTCTCTGTGAAGCGCTTTCATTGTCTAGATAAGCGTTATATAAATCTAATCCATTATTAATATCATGAGATAGGTTCCATCACCCCCCGCGACCCCGAAAGGGACAAGGGGTAGAAAATAGATGGATTATTATTACTTGATTACTAAAGTAATCGATAGCTGCAGCGCTTGTTCCGAACCCATGCGTTTTATTAATAACACTTCGAGACTGAATAATCAACAGTGTATACAAAAACTGGGGCAAACTTTTGGCGAAAATTTCCTTCAAATTAAGGGTTTCCTGATACAACTTTTTCACTTCTGATACGGTACCAATATTATAGCCTTGGGGGTTGGTCGATGCCAACATTGATTAGATACGATATCAGCAGGAATCATACAAACTTATCATTTTGTATTGTGGAACATTACAGAAAAGCTTGATCAAGTGAAATTAGTCCATCAGATAACAATGGTAGGTATGAATAACACTAATCTATATGCAGTCTGGAATTTACTTATGCTGTCTAAGTAATTTTTTGGCAATACCTAGTGGCCAAAATAATTCATAAAGTTAAGCACACAATGCAGTAACATGAATGATGTGGACACGTTTGTTACTGGATACTTTCTAATACGCTTCTGCATTGGACACTTTTTGTGTGTTCGTAATATGCAACTATATTTCCTTTACACTTGTTTAAATTTACAAATGTGGTGTTTTAAAAATACAATATTGTTCAATTAAGGACAGTTACTTTGTAATGCATGTTTATCCTGTTAGCTGTAGTGTAGCTGCTAGTCTACCATGTTTACCTTTCATAAATAACTTGACTTAAATATAAGAAAACACCAACTTTGTGTGCTTATTAGAAGACATTTAGATGTTAACTGGCTGTCCAGCTTTGCATAAGTAAACGGGCTGCAGGACTGCTTGAAATTGAGCGCTTGTATTGTAGATTTTAATGCAAGCCCATACAATCCGTACTTGTTTTGTGGCTGATATCGGACTTGTATCCAAAATACAATATTGGCTAAGTACTCTTGTCGAAAATCGAGTCCTACAAAATGTGGGGCATACGAAAACCAAGATACCACTGTATATGGAATCAACTGTAGATTAATTGCCGATGTGGTGCTCTCTATCGCTCTCATTCTAAACGTTGACTTATCTTGTCTGCTTTTCCATTCCTCCGTTTTTTGCCTCCTGAACACAGGTTATATTCATGCCTGGCCAATGGGAGCCCAGAAGAGTTTCAACGTGGCGAGCAATTGTACCGAATCAGAGCTGTCAAAGACCCTCTGCAAATTGGTAGGTTTAGTTGGCAGTCATAATTTCCTTCTTCTCAGGACCAATACAGATAACTTGTTTATATTTATTATTTTTTAAATGTTTATTTTATAGTAATTTGTGCACACCTGGACGTAAGAAAGAGTCAAACAATGGTGGCTTTCACAAACTGGACCTGTAGATTTGTCCTAACCAAATACCAATCATTCAATCAATCAAAGTGTATTTGTATTGCCATTAATCACAAGTGCCTCAAAGGGCTTCACAAACCCCAACAACATCCCCTAATCTCAATCCACTTCCGGGCAAGGAAACACTCCGAAAGCCCGTGCTTGAAAAATGAAGAAACCTTAAAAAGGAGCCACAGATGTGGGGACCCCCTTCCAGGGTGACCGGCTGCACTGAATACAGAGTGGGTACAGTTATTGAATTGTTACATTCATGATAATGTGAGAGTCCAGTCCATCTGGGAGCCAGCAGAGGGCCGTATGAGGTCTTTTTCCATTTAGACAAGTCAACAATGCAGAAAGGTCACCAATTTAAGCATAGAGGAGTGGTCCACCCCAGGTCACGACTTGGAATAGCTAGTGCCTCCTCCAGACTGGTACCTCTCCAGAGATTCTCAGTGGCCACCTGGTAATCTCATCATGAAGGAGAGGGTGCAGAGCAGCAAAGAAAAGCTGCAAGTCATCTGGTCTAAAAGGGATCCATTTAAAGCAGGGGTCCCCAAACTACGGCCCACCAGCATCCAAAATCCGGCCCGCGGGAAGTCCCAAGTTAAAAAAAAAATATATATTTATATATTTTTTGTAATCATTATTTTTTTTAAATCTGTTCTTTCTAATCGATTTTCTACCGCTTGTTACTCTCGGTGTCTCCTAGCTGCTCAGGCAAATCATACTGTCTAAAAATGCATTTTCTCATCGATAACGGGGCATCATCGCGCTCTGAATGTACAGGACTGTCTCAGAAAATTAGAATATTGTGATAAAGTCCTTTATTTTCTGTAATGCAACTAAAAACATGAAAATGTCAAACATTCTGGATTCATTACACATCAACTGAAATATTGCAAGCCTTTTATTATTTTAATATTGCTGATTATGGCATATAGCTTAAGAAAACTCAAAAATCCTTTCTCAGAAAATTTGAATATTTCCTCAGACCAAGTTAAAAAAAAGATTTATAACAGCAAAACAAAATCAAACATTTGAAAATGTCAATTAATGCACTCAGTACTTGGTTGGGAATCCTTTTACACGGATTACTGCATCAATGCGGCGTGGCATGGAGGCAATCAGCCTGTGGCATTGCTGAGGTGTTATGGATGCCCAGGATGCTTCAATAGCGGCCTTTAGCTCATTTATATTATTGGGTCTGGTGTCTTTCAGCTTCTTCTTCACAATACCCCAAAAATTCTCTATGGGGTTCAGGTCAGGGGAGTTGGCAGGCCAATCGAGGACAGTAATGCCAATGGTCAGTTCACCAGTTACTGGTGGTTTTGGCACTGTGGGCAGGTGCCAGATCATGCTGGAAAATGAAATCATCATCTCCATAGAGCTTTTCAACAGGTGGAAGCATGTAGTGCTCTAAAATCTCTTGGTACACAGCTGCATTGACTCTGGACTTGATGAAACACAGTGGACCAACACCAGCAGCTCACATGGCTCCCCAAACCATTGCTGACTGTGGGAACTTCACACTGTATTTCAAGCAACTTGGATTTTGCTCCTCTACAGCCTTCCTCCAGACTCTAGCGCCTTGATTTCCAAATGAAATACAAAACTTGCTTTCGTCTGAAAACAGGACTCTGCAACTGTCCAGTGCTTCTTTTCCATAGCCCAAATCAGACGCTTCTAGAGATTTTAGAGCACTACGCTTCCATCTGTTGAAAAGCTCTATGGAGATGATTATTTCAGGCTGGTTGCCTCCATGCCACGCCACATTGATGCAGTAATCCATGCAAAAGGATTCCCAACCAAGTACTGAGTGCATTAATTGACATTTTCAAATGTTTCATTTTGTTTTGCTGTTATAAATCTTTTTTTTTAACTTGGTCTGAGGAAATATTCAAATTTTTTGAGATAGGATTTTTGAGTTTTCTTAAGCTGTATGCCATAATCAGCAATATTAAAATAATAAAAGACTTGCAATATTTCAGTTGATGTGTAATGAATCCAGAATGTATGACATTTTCATGTTTTTAGTTGCATTACAGAAAATAAAGGACTTTATCACAATATTCTAATTTTCTGAGACAGCCCTGTGTATATATATATATATATATATATATATATATATATATATATATATATATATATATATATATATATATATATATATATATATATATAATGACTAATGATCTACTGCTAACCATGGATTCTGATGCGTCATCTATGTTGCTGCTTCTTGATCTTAGTGCTGCTTTCGATACCGTCGATCATAATATTTTATTAGAGCGTATCAAAACACGTATTGGTATGTCAGACTTAACCTTGTCGTGGTTTAACTCTTATCTTACTGACAGGATGCAGTGCTTCTCCCATAATAATGTGACCTCGGACTATGTTAAGGTAACGTGCGGAGTTCCTCAGGGTTCGGTTCTTGGCCGTACACTTTTTAGTATTTACATGCTGCCGCTAGGCGACATCATACGCAAATACGGTGTTAGCTTTCACTGTTATGCTGATGACACCCAACTCTACATGCCCCTAAAGCTGACCAACACGCCGGATTGTAGTCAGCTGGAGGCGTGTCTTAATGAAATTAAACAATGGATGTCCGCTAACTTCTTGCAACTCAACGCCAAGAAAACGGAAATGCTGATTATCGGTCCTGCTAAACACCAACATTTATTTAATAATACCACCTTAACATTTGACAACCAAACAATTACACAAGGCGAATCAGTAAAGAATCTTGGTATTATCTTCGACCCAACTCTCTCGTTTGAATCACACATTAAGAGTGTTACTAAAACGGCCTTCTTTCATCTCCGTAATCTCGCTAGAATTCGTTCCATTTTGTCCACTAGCGACGCTGAGATCATTATTCATGCGTTCGTTACGTCTCGTCTCGACTATTGTAACGTATTATTTTCGGGTCTCCCTATGTCTAGCATTAAAAGATTACAATTGGTACCAAACGCGGCTGCTAGACTTTTGACAAGAACAAGAAAGTTTGATCATATTACGCCTATAGTGGCTCACCTGCACTGGCTTCCTGTGCACTTAAGATGTGACTTTAAGGTTTTACTACTTACGTATAAAATACTACACGGTCTAGCTACGTCCTATCTTGTCGATTGTATTGTGCCATATGTCCTGGCAAGAAATCCGCGTTCAAAGAACTCCGGCTTATTAGTGATTCCCAGAGCCCAAAAAAAGTCTGCGGGCTATAGAGCGTTTTCTATTCGGGCTCCAGTACTATGGAATGCCCTCCCGGTAACAATTAGAGATGCTACCTCAGTAGAAGCATTTAAGTCCCATCTTAAAACTCATTTGTATACTCTAGCCTTTAAATAGACCCCCCTTTTAGACCAGTTGATCTGCCGTTTCTTTTTTTTTCTCCTCTGCTCCCCTCTTCCTTGTGGAGGGGGGGGGGCACAGGTCCAGTGGCCATGGATGAAGTGCTGGCTGTCCAGAGTCGGGACCCGGGGTGGACCGCTCGCCTGTGCATTGGCTGGGAACATCTCTGCGCTACTGACCCGTCTCCGCTCGGGATGGTGTCCTGCTGGCCCCACTATGGACTGGACTCTTACTATTATGTTGGATCCACTATGGACTGGACTCTCACAATATTATGTCAGACCCACTCGACATCCATTGCATTCGGTCTCCCCTAGAGGGGGGGGGTTACCCACATATGCGGTCCTCTCCAAGGTTTCTCATAGTCATTCACATCGACGTCCCACTGGGGTGAGTTTTTCCTTGCCCTTATGTGGGCTTTGTACCGAGGATGTCGTTGTGGCTTGTGCAGCCCTTTGAGACACTTGTGATTTAGGGCTATATAAATAAACATTGATTGATTGATTGATTGATATATATATATATATATATATATATATATATATATATATATATATATATATATATATATATATATATATATATATATATATATATATATATATATACATACATACATACATACATACATACATACATACATATATATATATATATATATATGTATATATATATATATATATATATATATATATATATATATACTGTATATATATATCAATCCATCCATCTTCTTCCGTGGGGGCAGCAGCCTAAGCAGGGAAGCCCAGACTTCCCTCTCCCCAGCCACTTCGTCCAGCTCTTCCTGTGGGACCCCGAGGCGTTCCCAGGCCAGCCGGGAGACATAGTCTTCCCAACGTGTCCTGGGTCTTCCCCGAGGCCTCCTACCGGTCGGACGTGCCCTAAACACCTCCCTAGGGAGGCGTTCGGGTGGCATCCTGACCAGATGCCCGAACCACCTCATCTGGCTCCTCTGGATGTGGAGGAGCAGCGGCTTTACTTTGAGCTCCTCCCGGATGGCAGAGCTTCTCACCCTATCTCTAAGGGAGAGCCCCGCCACCCGGCGGAGGAAACTCATTTCGGCCGCTTGTACCTGTGATCTTGTCCTTTCGGTCATAACCCAAAGCTCATGACCATAGGTGAGGATGGGAACGTAGATCGACCGGTAAATTGAGAGCTTTGCCTTCCGGCTCAGCTCCTTCTTCACCACAACGGATCGATACAGCGTCCGCATTACTGAAGACGCCGCACTCGTGAACAAGACTCCGAGGTACTTGAACTCCTCCACTTGGGGCAAGATCTCCTCCCCAACCCGGAGATGGCACTCCACCCTTTTCCGGGTATATATATATATATATATATATATATAGACGGTCGTGGTCAAAAGTTTACATACACTTGTAAAGAACATAATGTCATGGCTGTCTTGAGTTTCCAATAATTTCTACAACTCTTTATTTTTTTTGTGATATAGTGATTGGAGCATATACATGTTGGTCACAAACAACATTCATGAAGTTTGGTTCTTTTATGAATTTATTATGGGCCTACTGAAAATGTGACCAAATCTGCTGGGTCAAAAGTATACATACAGCAATGTTAATATTTGGTTACATGTCCCTTGGCAAGTTTGACTGCAATAAGGTGCTTTTGGTAGCCATCCACAAGCTTCTGGCAAGCTTCTGGTTGAATTTTTGACCACTCCTCTTGACAAAATTGGTGCAGTTCAGCTAAATTTGTAGGTTTTCTGACATGGACTTGTTTCTTCAGCATTGTCCACACGTTTAAGTCAGGACTTTGGGAAGGCCATTCTAAAACCCAAATTCTAGCCTGATTTATCCATTCCTTGACATGTGTTTGGGGTCATTGTCCTGTTGAAACACCCAACTGCGCCCAAGACCCAACCTCTGGCCCCCAAGTTAAAAAGCTTGGGTACCCCTGATTTAAAGGCTAGAGCATATATACTATGAATGAGTTAAGATGGGATCGAAATGCTTCTACGGAGATAGCATCTCAAACTGTTGTCGGTAGGGCATTCCAGAATACTGGAGCCCGAATGAAAAAAGCTCTAGAGCCTGCAGATGTTTTTTGGGCTCTGGGAATCACTATTAAGCCGGTGTTCTTGGAACGCAGATCTCTGGACGGAACGTTGGGTACAATACAATCAACAAGATAAAATGCTATGCTATGGTATAGGCGAAATATGATCAAACTTTCTTGTCCTAGTAAAGAGTTTAAAAGCCACAAGTATAAATTAGTGAGGTTTATGTCCTGATTAGTATCATTTACATTTGATTAGTATCATTTACATTTTAACCGACATTAGTACCAAATCGGTACTTTAAAAAGGGTGCAGGTGCTTAAACGATGCCCAAATCGATAAATAAAACATTTAAAACATGCACATTTTTGTAAAAAACAAAACGATGCCTTTTTAGGGAATTTTCTGACATTCAATTTGAACAGACTGGTAATTGAAATACTTCAGTGATATAAATTACATTTACATTTAAAAATAGGAAGTCAAATCTAAAACAATTCGTCTGAAGTGCAGAGAATAATTTCACCACACCTAGTGTGTGTGTGACAATCATTGGTACTTTAACTTTTTAACTTGAATAATTATTGCAGAAATACACATCATAGAGAATGTACAAAAAACACTTACAAGTCCAAGTCCCACAAGACGAACCATTTTGTATCGACTGTGAGTTCCGGTGTTAGTGTTACTTTGGAACATTCTACGAAGTAAGAAAGCTTGATTTGCCCATCCTAACCCACCTACAACACAGTATAGATATTCTGGAGTGGTTAGGTGGGCTATTTTTATGTTCCCTAATTATCTGTGTGACGTCATAATTCCTAATTTCGACCCGATAATTATAGGGCTGATAATTACCATGCACCCCTAATTTACTTGAATTAACCACCTCGGAACCAGTGGTTCGTACCTTGCTACAAACTGTCTTTATTTACACTTGTGGCCAGAACACATACTCTCATCATGTCATATATTAATTTGGAGCTTTTGATAATTAATTTGAACTGTTCTTTATCCAGGCTGTAATCATTAAAAAACATACATCTTTTTTTAATTATAACAGCAAGAATGGGGTGAACCCACCCTCAATCAGATGCTTTTTGTAACCAACAAGCGTCTGGCATAATTCCAGATTGATGTATGAAAAATTTTCTTGGCAGAATTAGTACGTGCCACTGTTAATTTTGTTGACACATAATTTTTGGTCAATGTCGTTTTTCCCTGTCAATAAGCTGTGCGCTGCTTCTTCTTCTTTTTTTTGGGACATGTTGTAATGACAAATTAGAAATATGTAATGTACCATATTGTAACTGTATGCATGTTCGAAATAACCATAAAATGAGATAAAAATTAATCAAAAGAAATGCATGTTGACACTGTTCACTCTTTGCAGCTATTATCTCCGCTGAAAACACAACCAACTAAACTAATACTTTGGTTTGTCACTCATTTCTATCAGGTTTTCATCTCAGTGCTACAGTTGTGCCAAGTCAGTCCGGACAGTCGAAAGGAGCCTACAATGTGGCAGTCATGTTTGATCGCTGCCGCATCACCTCCTGCAGTTGTACATGTGGCGCTGGGGCCAAATGGTGTGCTCATGTGGTGGCCCTTTGTCTCTTCAGGATCCACAATGTGAGTTATGAGATCATTATCATTATTGACCAAAAATAATTCGGGCAAATTAACAACGTAATTTGTGTGTGTGTGTATATATATATATATATGTAAAGAACATATTGTCATGGCTGTCTTGAGTTTCCAATAATTACTACAACTCTTTATTTTTTTGTGATAGAGTGATTGGAGCATATACTTGTTGGTCACAAAAAACATTCATGAAGTTTGGTTCTTTTATGAATTTATTATGGGCCTACTGAAAATGTGACCAAATATGCTGGGTCAAAAGTATAAATACAGCAATGTACTATTTGGGTACATGTCCCTTGGCAAGTTTCACTGCAATAAGGCGCTTTTGGTAGCCATCCACAAGCTTCTGGCGAGCTTCTGGTTGAATTTTTGACCACTCCTCTTGACAGAATTGGTGCAGTTCAGCTAAATTTGTTGGTTTTCTGACATGGACTTGTTTCTTCATCATTGTACACACGTTTAAGTCAGGACTTGGGGAAGGCCATTCTAAAACCTTAATTCTAGCCTGATTTAGCCATTCCTTGACGTGTGTTTAGGGTCATTGTCCTGTTGGAACACCCAACTGCGCCCAAGACCCAACCTCCGGGCTGATGATTTTAGAGTGTCCTGAAGAATTTGGAGGTAATCCTCCTTTTTCATTGTCTCATTTACTCTCTGTAAAGCACTAGTTACATTGGCAGCAAAACTGGCTCAGAGCATAATACTACCACCACCATGCTTGACGGTAGGAATGGTGTTCCTGGGATTAAAGGCCTCACGTTTTCTCCTCCAAAAATTGCTGGGTATTGTGGCCAAACAGCTCAATTTTTGTTTCATCTGACCACAGAACTTTCCTCCAGAAGGTCTCACCTTTGTCCATGTGATCAGCAGCAAACTTTAGACAAGACTTAAAGGCCTACTGAAATGCGATTTTCTTATTTAAACGGGGATAGCAGGTCCATTCTATGTGTCATACTTGATCATTTCGCGATGTTGCCATATTTTTGCTGAAAGGATTTAGTAGAGAACATCGACGATAAAGTTCGTAACTTTTGGTCGCTGATAAAAAAGCCTTGCCTGTACCGGAAGTAGCAGACGAGTAGCGTGACGTCACAGGTTGTGGAGCTCCTCACATCTGCACATTGTTTACAATCATGGCCACCAGCAGCGAGAGCGATTCGGACCGAGAAAGCGACGATTTCCCCATTAATTTGAGCGAGGATGAAAGATTCGTGGATGAGGAAAGTGAGAGTGAAGGACTAGAGGGCAGTGGGAGCGATTCAGATAGGGAAGATGCTGTGAGAGGCGGGTAGGACCTGATATTCAGCTGGGAATGACTAAAACAGTAAATAAACACAACACTCTATTAGCCACAACACAACCAGGCTTATATTTAATATGCCACAAATTAATACCGCATAACAAACACCTCCCCCCTCCCGTCCATAAAACCCGCCAATACAACTCAAACACCTGCACAACACACTCAATCGCACAGCCCAAAGTACCGTTCACCTCCCCAAAGTTCATACAGCACATATCTTTCCCCAAAGTCCCCAAAGTTACGTACGTGACATGCACATAGCGGCACGCACGTATGGGCAAGCGATCAAATGTTTGGCAGCTGCATGCGTACTCACGGTACCGTGTCTGCGTATCCAACTCAAAGTCCTCCTGGTACGAGTCTCTGTTGTCCCAGTTCTCCACAGGCCAATGGTAAAGCTTGACTGTCATCTTCCGGGAATGTAAACAATGAAACACCGGCTGTGTTATCCGGCACACCAGTCAAGGGGTGCATTCTACGGCGGGGGTGCGTTATCCAGCACAACACCTGCCACAATACACCGTTTCCCACCTACAGCTTTCTTCTTTGCTGTCTCCATTGTTCATTGAACAAATTGCAAAAGATTCACCAACCCAGATGTCCAGAATACTGTGGAATTTTGCGATGAAAACAGACGACTTAATAGCTGGCCACCATGCTGTCCCAAAATGTCCTCTACAATCCGTGACGTCACTCGCTGACGTCATCATACCGAGACGTTTTCAGCAGGATATTTCGCGCAAAATTTAAAATTGCACTTTAGTGAGCCCGGCCGTATTGGCATGTGTTGCAATGTTAAGATTTCATCATTGATGTATAAACTATCAGACTGCGTGGTCGGTGGTAGTGGGTTTCAGTAGGCCTTTAGGTGTCGCTTCTGGAGCAAGGGCTTCCTTCTTGAATGGTAGCCTCTCAGTCCATTGCGATGCAAAACACGCTTGACTGTGGACACTTAATACCTGTGTTTCAGCATCTTGATCCTCCTGACCAATTTTCTCTCCGCAGCAGGTGTAGTTTGTGTGTTCTTCCTGATCGTGGCAGTGACAAAACTGTGCCATGCACTTTATACTTACCAACAATTGTCTGCACAGTTGCTCTTGGGACCTTAAACTGCTTTGAAATGGCTCCAAGTGACTTTCCTAACTTGTTCAAGTCAATGATTCGTTTTTTCAGATCTGTGCTGAGTTCGTTTGACTTTCCATTGTCGCGTTTGTAACCGAGTCTAATGACTGCATCACATGAGCCCTCTTTAAATGGGCTCAGAGAAGACAACAGGTGTTGTCAACCATAATCACTCACATGAAGTTAAGAGGCCATGCCATGAAGCTAATTTGATTTGATTGTAACTTTTCTACATCACCAAAATTGATAATGTATGTTGCTGTATGTACCTATACTTTTGACCCAGCAGATTTGGTCACATTTTCAGTAGACCCATAATAAATTAATAAAAGAGCCAAACTTCATGAATGTTTTTTGTGATAAACAAGTATGTGCTCCAATCACTCTATCACAAAAAAATAAGACTTGTAGAAATGATTGGAAACTCAAGACAGCCATGACATTATGTCCTGTATATATATGTATGTTTCTATATGTGTATATATGTTTATATATACATGTATATATATATTTATTTTTGTGTGTGTATATATACATATATTTATATATGTTTGTGTGTGTGTGTGTGTATATATATATATATATATATATGTATATGTATATATATATATATATATATATATATATATATATATATATATATCATCATCATCATCATCATCAATCTGTATTGCAGACCTTAAGATCCATTACACACTTAAAAACACAATACAAAACATTAAAAACAAAAAAATGAAACATTAAAAATAAAACATAAAGCCCAAATGTCAGTTTCTGTTTGTGTGCCAATGGTTCCACAGTCCAGATAAGTACCTAACAGAACTGCGAGCAGGGTCCATTATCACACTGATTGTCATTTTCAGACTCAGATGCCCTACACATAAACTTATACATAAGGTTGCGTAGCAACGCTGAGAAAGTGGGCACCCCAAAACTAACAAACATCTGGCTTGCACTCGAGCTTCTTGGAATTCACAGGAGTAGCCTCATACAATCCTTATAAGCAACCTGCATCTTCTGTATGCTTTACTGCTTATACTTTACCCACAGGGGGGCAGTATACAGAGGAGAGCAATAGGCTCTATCTTTACATCATCAGTACAATAATAACATTTCCTTCTCAGCACGTTGGCTTGGGCATACAGCATACACCGCTGTCTGTATAGGTCGTCATCATCACTCAGTAGGTCAGTAATGATGTGCCCCAGATACTTAGTTTTATCACACACACTCAGCACCTGTCCTGACAGATAGAACAAAGGACAAGAGAGGTCCTTGTCTTCTCTTGTTCTACATATCATGATGACACTCTTTTTGGCATTATATTTCACATCATATTTTAAACCATAATCTGTACGTATATTCAGCAGCTGTTGGAAGCCAGCACTGCTAGGAGACAGGATGGCTAAATCATCCGCATACATAAAATTATTGACCACAGTATTACCAAGTACACATCCATCCATCCATCCATCTTCTTCCGCTTATCCGAGGTCGGGTCGCGGGGGCAGCAGCCTAAGCAGGGAAGCCCAGACTTCCCTCTCCCCAGCCACTTCATCCAGCTCCTCCCGGGGGATCCCGAGGCGTGCCCAGGCCAGCCGGGAGACATAGTCTTCCCAACGTGTCCTGGGTCTTCCTCGTGGTCTCCTACCAGTCGGACGTGCCCTAAACACCTCCCTAGGGAGGCGCTCGGGTGGCATCCTGACCAGATGCCCGAACCACTTCATCTGGCTCCTCTCGATGTGGAGGAGCAGCGGCTTTACTTTGAGCTCCCCCCGGATGACAGAGCTTCTCATCCTATCTCTAAGGGAGAGCCCCGCCACCAGGCGGAGGAAACTCATTTCGGCCGCTTGTACCCGTGATCTTGTCCTTTCGGTCATAACCCAAAGCTCATGACCATAGGTGAGGATGGGAACGTAGATCGACCGGTAAATTGAGAGCTTTGCCTTCCGGCTCAGCTCCTTCTTCACCACAAGGGATCGATACAGCGTCCGCATTACTGAAGACGCCGCACCGATCCGCCTGTCGATCTCACGATCCACTCTTCCCTCACTCGTGAACAAGACTCCGAGGTACTTTAACTCCTCCACTTGGGGCAAGATCTCCTCCCCAACCCGGAGATGGCACTCCACCCTTTTCCGGGCGAGAACCATGGACTCGAACTTTGAGGTGCTGATTCTCATCCCAGTCGCTTCACACTCAGCTGCGAACCGATCCAGTGAGAGCTGAAGATCCTGGCCAGATGAAGCCATCAGGACCACATCATCTGCAAAAAGCAGAGACCTAATCCTGCAGCCACCAAACCGGATCCCCTCAACGCCTTGACTGCGCCTAGAAATTCTGTCCATAAAAGTTATGAACAGAATCGGTGACAAAGGTTCAAAAGTCTAACCCTCACCGGAAACGTGTCCGACTTACTGCCGGCAATGCGAACCAAGCTCTGACACTGATCATACAGGGAGCGGACCGCCACAATCAGACAGTCCGAAACCCCATACTCTCTGAGCACTCCCCACAGGACTTCCCGAGGGACACGGTCGAATGCCTTCTCCAAGTCTACAAAGCACATGTAGACTGGTTGGGCAAACTCCCATGCACCCTCAAGGACCCTGCCGAGAGTATAGAGCTGGTCCACAGTTCCACGACCAGGACGAAAACCACACTGTTCCTCCTGAATCCGAGGTTCGACTATCCGGCGTAGCCTCCTCTCCAGTACACCTGAATAGACCTTACCGGGAAGGCTGAGGAGTGTGATCCCACGATAGTTAGAACACACCCTCCGGTTCTCCTTTTTAAAGAGAGGAACCACCACCCCGGTCTGCCAATCCAGAGGTACTGCCCCCGATGTCCACGCGATGCTGCAGAGTCTTGTCAACCAAGACAGCCCCACAGCATCCAGAGCCTTAAGGAACTCCGGGCGGATCTCATCCACCCCCGGGGCCTTGCCACCGAGGAGCTTTTTAACTACCTCAGCAACCTCAGCCCCAGAAATAGGAGAGCCCACCACAGATTCCCCAGGCACTGCTTCCTCATAGGAAGACGTGTTGGTGGGATTGAGGAGGTCTTCGAAGTATTCCCTCCAATGATCTACAACTTCCGCAGTCGAGGTCAGCAGAACACCATCCTCACCATACACGGTGTTGGTAGTGCACTGCTTCCCCTTCCTGAGGCGGCGGATGGTGGTCCAGAATCGCTTCGAAGCCGTCCGGAAGTCGTTTTCCATGGCTTCCCCGAACTCCGCGACCGCTGAAGCCGCACACCGCTTGGCCTGTCGGTACCTGTCCGCTGCCTCAGGAGTCCCATGAGCCAAAAGAACCCGATAGGACTCCTTCTTCAGCTTGACGGCATCCCTCACCGCCGGTGTCCACCAACGGGTTCTAGGATTACCGCCACGACAGGCACCAACTACCTTGCGGCCACAGCTCCAATCAGCCGCCTCGACAATAGAGGTGCGGAACATGGTCCACTCGGACTCAATGTCCAGCACCTCCCTCGTGACATGTTCAAAGTTCTTCCGGAGGTGGGAATTGAAACTCTCTCTGACAGGAGACTCTGCCAGACGTTCCCAGCAAACCCTCACAATGCGTTTGGGCCTGCCAGGTCTGTCCGGCATCCTCCCCCACCATCGCAGCCAACTCACCACCAGGTGGTGATCGGTAGAAAGCTCCGCCCCTCTCTTCACCCGAGTGTCCAAAACATGAGGCTGCAAATCCGATGACACAACTACAAAGTCGATCATAGAACTGCGGCCTAGGGTGTCCTGGTGCCAAGTGCACATATGGACACCCTTATGCTTGAACATGGTGTTCGTTATGGACAATCCGTGACGGGCACAAAAGTCCAATAACAAAACACCATTTGGGTTCAGATCCGGGCGGCCATTCTTCCCAATCACGCCTCTCCAGGTTTCACTGTCGTTGCCAATATGAGCGTTGAAGTCCCCCAGTAGAACGAGGGAATCACCCGGGGGAGCACTCTCAAGTACTCCCTCGAGTGAATCCAAAAAGGGTGGGTACTCTGAGCTGCTGTTTGGCGCGTAAGCGCAAACAACAGTCAGGACCCGTCCCCCCCACCCGAAGGCGGAGGGAAGCTACCCTCTCGTCCACCGGGTTGAACTTCAACATGCAGGCTCTGAGCCGGGGGGCAACAAGAATTGCCACCCCAGCCCGTCGCCTCTCACTGCTGGCAACGCCAGAGTAGAAGAGAGTCCAGCCCCTCTCGAGAGAACTGTCGAGGTGAGTCCGACTATATCCAACCGGAACTTCTCTACCTCGCGCACTAGCTCAGGCTCCTTCTCCCCCCAGCGAGGTGACGTTCCACGTCCCAAGAGCTAGCTTCTGTAGCCGAGGATCGGACCGCCAAGTGCCCTGCCTTCGGCTGCGGCCCAGCTCACATTGCACCCGACCTCTTTGGCCCCTGCTATGGGTGGTGAGCCCATTGGAGGGGGGACCCACGTTGCCTCTTCGGGCTGTGCCCGGCCGGGCCCCATGGGGACAGGCCCGGCCACCAGGCGCTCGCCATCGTGCCCCAACTCCGGGCCTGGCTCCGGAGGGGGGCCCCGGTGACCCGCGTCCGGGCGAGGGAAATCTGAGTCTCGGTACTTGCATTTCCGCAGAAGTCTACACATCCTGTTCTACATTTATTGAGCTGTACAGATAGGTCGTTCATATACAGATTGAAGAGGGCAGGGGAGAAAATTCACCACCTTAAAAGGTGCGGAGCAGTTATCGCCCCATTTTATATGACAGAATTCTGATGATACTATCAGGCACGCCCCTCTCTTTCAGTTTTAAAAACAGTTTCTGATAGTTGACTCTATCAAAGGCTTTCGACGCATCAATATAGCCAACTAAAACTGAGAAGTTCTTTCCTTTATACATATCAATCTCTTCTTTCAATGCATAGATACAAAGGTCAGTACCATGCTTAGTTATATAACCAAATTGATTTGTCAGCAGTGGTAAGAAAAGCTTAAAAAAGTAAATTATTTAGACCGCTTAAGCAAGCGGTCTAATAAATTTCTCTCTATAACTTTAGAAAGTATGCTTGCAAGTGCAATAGGCCTGTAATTATCCATGCTTCCCACTTTATCTGCCTTGTCCTTGATAACCGGCACCAGAGTGACAGCCAGCATGGAGTCAGGCAGCAGCCCTTGTGACATCAGGCCTGTAAAACAGATGGGAAGCAGGACCGCTACTTTGGGGCTCGCATGTTTCAGGTGTTCTGCAGTTATATGATCAGGGCCACTGGCTTTATTTTCAGCTAGCTGGGATATTGCCTGCAGCACCTCACTTACAGTGACTCCAACAGCCTCCCTGTTGTGGATGCTGCCTATATCAAAGTGGTCATTTTTAACAGAATTATAAAGTGCAGAATAGTGCTGCCTCCATTTCTCAGCTATGTTATCAGCTCCAGCTACACCCTCAATTGTGCATGGCAGCGGCACACTGCCTCGGTTGTGAAGTGAAGTGAATTATATTTATATAGCGCTTTTCTCTAGTGACTCAAAGCGCTTTACATAGTGAAACCCAATATCTAAGTTACATTTAAACCAGTGTGGGTGGCACTGGGAGCAGGTGGGTAAAGTGTCTTGCCCAAGGACACAACAGCAGTGACTAGGATGGCGGAAGCGGGGATCGAACCTGCAACCCTCAATTTGCTGGCACGGCCGCTCTGCCAACCGAGCTGTTTTCACCTCTTTCCAGAATCCACTTATATTGCAGTTAAGGAGTTTCTCAGCCAATGAGTCAGCTCTCATAGTGTGCTCTTTTCGAGTGACAAATCGAATGGCAGATTTGTACCTAGAATGTGTGAGCTTTTTATGATCGTACTGGACCTTTTTTAGGTCTGCCAGCCAGAACCCATTCACTGAAAGCCTCCCTAGCCGCAGTGTAATGCACACGAACATGTTTATTCCAGCCTGGCTTCCCACTGGATTTCCTGTTTGTTTATGTAACATAAGGACTGCTAGCCTCACACAGGGTTTTGACAGTATTGTCATACATTGCACAAAGGGATTTTCTATGATTCATATCATTACAGTTAAGATTAGTACACAAAATTGCATCAAGTAGAAGAGACATATTATTTAAAAGAGCATCAGTTCTCCTGTAATAAAACAGCACTTCCTCATCTGTGAGTTAAGACCAGTCTAGTTTGGCCCTGAGGCGATTAACCTCCTGGGTCAACTCAGGGGGACGGTCCAACTTAATATCTAATATGAATGGAATATCGCTCATTGAGGCCTCATACACAATCTTCATAGAGCGTATAGTGGCGTGTGCATCAGCCATACTGAGACAGTGGTCAAGCCATGATGTTGTGTGCCAGGCTTCACTAATATAAGAATAGCTAACAGCTGGCAACAACCCTTGACTAGATAAGGTGAGTGCATTTTCATCACAAAACTGTATTAGGTGTCTTGCAAATAAAGAGCTGCCATCAGAAATATCAGCATTCCAGTCACCGACCACATAAATACACGTACAGTGATTATCCTCTGTAAAATAATTAATAAAGGCAAGTTTAAACATGTAGTCATCCTCATTGTCTTTACATTCATACGGAGTGTACACAATAAGAACAATAAACTCCCTATTGTTGGACTTATATCAATCAATCAATCAATCAATCAATCAATCAATGTTTATTTATATAGCCCTAAATCACAAGTGTTTCAAAGGGCTGCACAAGCTACAACGACATCCGCGGTACAGAGCCCACATAAGGGCAAGGAAAAACGTTGGAGAGGACCGCATATGTACCAACTTTTGTACCAACTGTAATCTTTTAATGCTAGACATAGGGAGAACCGAAAATAATACGTTACAGTAATCGAGACGAGACGTAACGAACGCATGAATAATGATCTCAGCGTCGCTAGAGGACAAAATGGGACGAATTTTAGCGATATTACGGAGATGAAAGAAGGCCGTTTTAGTAACACACTTAATGTGTGACTCAAACGAGAGAGTTGGGCCGAAGATAATACCCAGATTTTTTATCAAGGGTTGGAATTGGGGGTTAAATCACAAGAAATGCTTCCCGGGCGCGGCTACCGCTGCTGCTCACGCTCTCCTCACCTCCCGGGGGGTGATCAAGTGCCCCCCCCGTGTCTTGCCTGCTGCAGATGTCCCCTCGCTCTGTATCCCCGCATATCCTCCAAGGCTTGTATCCTCAGCAGGCCCCGGAACGGCAGAATTGTTGTCCTCGTCAGCAGAGTTGGCCGGACCTGGCTCACCGAACTGAGCAGATCCTCCACCAATAATGGCCCTTGGCACAGGCTGGCTTCTTCCATGACTGGGTTCCTCCTGCTGCTCCAATGCCGATACTCTGGATAAAACAGCCGTGGATACAGCTGTCAGTTCCTCGCCGACATCAGCTTGGATCTTCACAGCCTGCCTTAACACACCAGACGCTCCATTATGCTGAGCAGGTTTGAGACGTCCAGGCTGTTGAACTTCACTGGTGGCAGGTCATCCAGGTGGTGGGAGACAAAATGTGGAATATTGTCTCCACATTCATTAAGCACTTTGAGACAGGATTTTATATTATTATTGTCCTTCTGGACACCTTTACAAGCTATATACCGCTGTTTGGTTTTGGGACATAACTCGAACAGTAGCTTTTTGGATGACTCAATCCACTTATAATCAAAGTTGGTAGAGGCAATCAGAATGAGCTCCTCCTGAGCCACGGTGTGGTCTTGGGTGGTCCCGGATTGGAGAGCACCGGAGGCAAAGTCCCTCTGCGACGCTCGTTCAAGTCAGAAAGCCAACGTCGATGTTTGCTTTGCTCGCTAGCAATTTTAGTTTCATCTGACTACAGAACTTTCCTCCAGAATGTCCATGTGATGTCAGATGAAACAAAAATTGAGCTGTTTGGCCACAATACCCAGCAATATGTTTGGAAGAGAAAAGGCGAGGCCTTCAATCCCAGGAACACCATTCCCACCGTCAAGCATGGTAGTGGTAGTATTAGGCTCTGGGCCTGTTTTGCTACCAATGGAACTAGTGCTTTAAATGGGAAAATGAAAAAGAAGGATTACCTCCAAATTCTTTAGGACAACCTAAAATCATCAGCCCGAAGGTTGGATCTTGAGCGCAGTTGGGTGTTCCAACAGGACAATGACCCCAAACACACGTCAAAAGTGGTAAAGGAATGGCTAAATCAGGCTAGAATTAAGGTTTTAGAATGTCCTTCCCAAAATCCTGACTTAAATGTGTGGACAATGCTGAAGAAACAAGTCCATGTCAGAAAACCAACACATTTAGCTGAACTTCACTAATTTTGTCAAGAGGAGTGGTCAGAAATTCAGCCAGAAGCTTGCCAGAAGCTTGTGGATGGCTACTAAGGCTGAAACGACGCGTCGACATAGTCGACGTCATCGGTTACGTAAATACGTCGACGTCATTTTTGTGCGTCGGCGCGTCGCATATTTACGTCACACAACTGTCATGGCGGAGCGCAGAGCAAACGATGCGAGCGAGGGGAAAAAACACGCCAAAAGTCGTCAAAAGTGTGGGAGTATTTTAATAAACGGCCTAATAATGTTGTTTTATGCACACTGTGTCGAGCGGAAATGGCGTATCACAGCAGCACAACGGCTATGAACGAGCATCTAAAAAGAAAACATCCGACAGCGTTCTTCCCATCACCATCAACGAGTCAATCATCCGCGTGAGTATACGTTGTCATCATTACACAAAAACATGAATGTGTCATTTGTATCTGCGTTGTAAATTCATAAACTAAAGGACCGTTTTGCTCTGAGAGGCGCGTTTGGCGTGCCTGTTCAGTGTTTACAAAGACGCGCTCCTCTTTAACGCTAACGTTAATAAGTTGTACAAATACCTTTTACAACATTAACAGTTACATATACTATCTTTAACGCTAACGTTAATAAGTTGTGCAAATACCTTTTACAACATTAACAGTTACATATACTATCTTTAACGCTAACGTTAATAAGTTGTACAAATACCTTTTACAACATTAACAGTTACATATACTATCTTTAACGCTAACGTTAATAAGTTGTGCAAATACCTTTTACAACATTAACAGTTACATATACTATCTTTAACGCTAACGTTAATAAGTTGTGCAAATACCTTTTACAACATTAACAGTTACATATACTATGTACAAACGAACAATTAACTTCACTTTAATCATACTATCGTTGTGTTATTAACCCAATTCAACAAGATAATGTGTGTAGTTTAATTAACCTTTTGTATTAAAGTAAGCTGTATTTGGGTATATTTAAAATGAAAATTAATTGTTGTCTCTTATGTTGCAGCAAACGACAAAGCAGTGTCCAGGATTTTTTTCCAAAGAGGCATGGGACTGAATGCACACCCCAAGTGGCCGCTGACCTGACTGATGGTGTCCTGGAAATGATGGTCATAGACATGAGGCCATTAAATATGGTAGAAGACGGTTTCACTCTGGCTACACACTACCATCAAGAACCCACTTCACTAAGCTTATGGAGCAAAAATACACAAAGAAAATGAATGAAGTCAAAGCAATCCTGAAAAATGTGAAAGGAAAACTGACACTCACAACTGATGCATGGACAAGTATGGCCACTGAAGCTTACCTTGGTGTCACCATTCACTTTGTTAATGATGAGTGGGAGCTTACCTCAATTAACTTGACAACAATACCCCTCAATGAAAAGCACACTGCAGAAAACATTGCCTCTTGGATTGAGGATGTTGTCAATAAGTTTGAAATAAACATAAAACTAGTACAAGTCATTGTACATGACAATGCTGCAAATGTTGTTGCAGCTTTAAGAGTTCTTGAGGAAAGACATGGTGTTTCATCCCTCAGATGTGTTGGCCATACTCTACAGCTTGTAGTTAACCATGCTCTAAAGGACAACCACATCAGCAGAGCTTTAGGAGCAGCAAGAAGTTTGGTCGAGCACTTCAGAAAAAGTGAGCTATCCAGTACAAAACTAAAGGTTAAGCAAAAACAAATGGGTTCTCCAGACCACAGCCTCATACAAGATGTGTCTGTGAGATGGAACAGTTCCTTTTGCATGATTAGTCGCCTGCTTGAGCAGAGGTGGCCAATAACAGCAACTCTGTCAGATCCGGAGGTCACTCAAAGAGGGAAGCATTTTCTGGATCTTAAGGCTGACCAGTGGAGCTTGCTTGAAGAACTTGAACAAGTTCTGAAACCTTTTGAATGTGCGACTGTGTACCTGAGTGGAGAATCTTATGTAACAGTTTCCGCTGTCCCTCTGCTGGTCAAAGGGCTTCGGAAGGCTACACAAACTGCTTTTGAAAATGCATCAATCAAGTGTTTCCAGGTCACTGCTGCACGTGAGATAACATCCAGGTGGGAAGCCGAGACCACATTCAAAGATGATGGACCAAATGTGTGCATATTAGCAGCTGCACTTGACCCACGATTCAGGAAGCTGAAATTCCTGACTGCAGATGAGTGTTTAAAAGTTCAATACAAGCTGCATGCAATAGTTCTGGAGGAGAAAAGAAGGGAAAAGGAGACACACGCTCAACAGGGCACAGCAATGCAAGTGGAAAGACCAGATGCTGACAGGCGGCCTGTATCTTTACTAGACACACTTCTTGGCTCAGATTCAGATGAACTCAGCAACAATGAGGAAGACAACAATGACAGTAATGATGCTGAAATGGTCAGAAACGAGTTAGTGTCTTATTTTGGAGAATCCCCCATTTCCAAGGATGAAAACCCATTAAAATGGTGGAAAGAACATCAGGCAAGGTTTCCAAATCTGGCAATGCTGGCTCGGTCTTACCTCTCAGTTCCAGCCACATCGACCCCTTCTGAGCGCCTATTTTCAGCTGCTGGGAATATTGTAAACAAGAAAAGAACCAGCCTCACCCCAGAGCATGTAGACATGCTAACCTTTCTTCATTACAACTGTTAGTCACTCACTGGAATGAGTAGAATTGGTTATAGTGTACAGTGTTGGACTGGATGTTTATTTTGCACATTTTAAAAGCAATACTTAATGTTTACAGTGCTCCAGAATATATAGATTGGCACAAATGTTTACAGTGTTACAGAATGTTTTGCCATGTTTTCAATGTTGACTGAGTAGCCATACTTTTTTTTTGTAAATAAAAGCCATGCCTTTTGAAAAAACTGGCCTAAATTTATTTTTTTCATCTTAATTTTAAATAAAAAAAATAATCGGTAAAAGGAAAAATAATCTATAGATTAATCGAAAAAAATAATCTATAGATTAACCGATTAATCGGAAAAAATAATCTATAGATTAATCGATAGAAAAATAACCGTTAGCTGCAGCCCTAATGGCTACCATAAGCGCCTTATTGCAGTGAAACTTGCCAAGGGACATGTAACGAAACCAACCAAATATTAACTTTGCTGTATGTATACTTTTGACCCAGCAGATTTGGTCACATTTTCAGTAGGCCCATAATAAATTCATAAAAGAACCAAACTTCATGAATGTTTTTTGTGACCAACAAGTATATGCTTCAATCACTCTATCACAAAAAAATAAAGAGTTGTAGAAATTATTGGAAACTCAAGACAGCCATGACATTATGTTCTTTACAAGTGTATGTAAACTTTTGATCACGACTATATATACAGCTGATTGCTATTGACATTTTTTTTTTTTACCACTCTGTAGTTTAAGTTCTTCATCACATACAAGGCTACTCTCCCTCAGTTGTTGGTTCTGTTGATATAACTTAGTTCATATCCTTAGAGGGCAAAATTAATTCATTTTGTAGCATATTTTAATGTTTCTGATATAGCAATAACTTTGAAGGGTTTGTTGGTTTGTTCCAAAAAAATATTTACTTTGTTGTAGTTTGCATATAAACTTCTGCTGTTTAAATTAATAATCAACAGTTTTTTTGTAAATTTTAAAGTTTCCGTAATATTGTTAGTCTTTTTAATAAAAACTATTATTCCTGATATGAAAGAAAACATATGTATCTGGATCTACAAAACCCAAAACCAGTGAAGTTGGCACAATGTGTAATTTGTAAATAAAAACACAATACAATGATTTTTCAAGTCCTTTTCAAGTTATTGAATGCACTGCAAAGACATGATATTTAATGTTCGAACTGAGAAAGTTTTTTTTTTTTTTGCAAATTGTCATTAACTTTGAATTTGATGGCAGCAACACATTGCAAACAAGTTGGCACAGGGGCATTTTTACCACTGGGTTACATGGCCTTTCCTTTTAACAACACTCAGTAAACATTTGGGAACTGAGGAGACCAATTTTTGAAGCCTTTCAAGTGGAATTATTTCCCATTCTTGCTTGATGTACAGCTTAAGTTGTTCCAACAGTCCGGGGTCTCTGTTGTGGTATTTTAGGCTTCATATTGGCCACACATTTTCAATGGGAGACAGGTCTGGACTACAGGCAGGCCATTCTAGTACCCGCACTCTTTTACAATGAAGCCACGCTGTTGTAGCAAGTGGCATGGCATTGTCTTGCTGAAATAAGCAGGGGCGTCCATGATAACGTTGCTTGGATGGCAACATATGTTGCTCCAAAACCTGTATGTACCTTTCAGCATTAATGGTACCTTTCAGCATTAATGGTGCCTTCACAGATGTGCAAGTTACCCATACCTTGGGCACTAATATACCCCCATAACATCACAGATGCTGGCTTTTCAACTTAAAGCCTAGAACAATCCGGATGGTTCTTTTCTTCTTTGTTCCGGAAGACACGACGTCCAGTTTCCAAAAACAATTTGAAATGTGGACTCGTCAGACCACAGAACACATTTCCACTCTGCATCAGTCCATCTTAGATGAGTTCGGGCCCAGCGAAGCCATCGGCGTTTCTGGGTGTTGTTGATAAATGGCTTTTGCTTTCGCATAGTAGAGTTTTAACTTGCACTTGAAGATGTAGCGACGAACTGTAGTGGTTTTCTGAAGTGTTCCTGAGCCCATGTGGTGATATCCTTTACACACTGATGTCGCTTTTTGATGCAGTACCGCCTGAGGGATCAAAGATCACGAGCATGCAATGTTACGTGCAGTGCTTTCTCCAGATTGTCTGAACCTTTTGATGATATTACGGACTGTAAATGGTGAAATCCCTAAATTCCTTGCAATAGCTCGTTGAGAAATGTTGTTCCTTAACTGTTCGACAATTTACTCACGCATTTGTTCACAAAGTGATGACCCTTTCCCCATCATTGTTTGTGAATGACTGAGCATTTCAAAAAATCTAAAAGCATAAAAATACTGGTCTGCCATGTTCTTATTCCTAAAAAGTTCCTGCTCTCGCCGATGTTGGCATATAGGGTTAGCAGGTTTCCGTCCTTTCTTTAATCACCATTTCCGCAAGTAACAAAATGCACTTATTGAAATCTTGCACAAATGGAGAAAAACAATGTCAACAAACTAAAACATCCTTTGTCATCAGCCATTATTTCTTTTTTTTTTGTGGCAAAAATCACAAATTTTAGTCATGTCTACGTTCCAGGTTCCATCCAGCCATCCATCCATATTTTACTCTGCTTTTATTTCAGCTTTTGATAGTAGTTGTGGTTTTTGTACAGGCCGCATCTGTCTGCTTGCGGGCTCCAGTCTCAGAGTCTTTGTCCAGGCTTCAGAGAGATCAGCTCCAAAAATTTGCCCAATATCTCATCAGTGAGCTTCCTCAGCAGGTAAGGCTTTTGATTTTTGTTTTCTTCTACTCCTTTGAACTTCTGAAACATTTTCAAGTTTTTGTTTATAGATGTTCAGTTACCTGTACCATTTTCTTTATCAGGACTTTCCACTCAGAAAATACATTTGGCTAGAAAAGTCTAATGTTAGTCTGCTACAATACCACTCAGTTGAGCTCTGCGATATGGACAAACATATATATCCCGATAACAATATATATCATGGTATAGTAATTTTCTTTACAATGATATATGTACACAAACGTGGAATTAATGCCAATATTGATTATATTTTTTCCATTTATTTACAAAACATATATATTATATATAGACAATTAAAAAGAACAATAACAAGAATATTACTTCCAGCCCTTCTTTCTGACAGTATATACTAGAGTCATGTATACACATGAATTTTAGAGATTTGGTAGACTTACCAATTTGCGAGCAAATAAATATAATTAAAATGGTATCAATCTCACATATTTTTCAGTCATTTTGAGAGGTAATGAGTACGACAGTCACGTGATCGGGGCATAGAGGTGGGGACCATAGATCCTTTCACCACCAGCAACAATGCAAGTCATGCAGACTTTGTGAGAGCCAGCAACAATTACTTTGGGAAAAATTATGATCCAAAACCTTATATTATTTAGCCTGGATATAAGGAGAGTGAGCTACAAGTTTTAAAACCTGTGTGCTAAATAGACCCAGCTTTAGTGAAACACTATAGCATCATGTAGCAGTGTTGTAGGGGTGCAACGGGTAGTCGACAATTATATTTGTCGACAATAGTATAATAATATAATAGTATAATAGGGGGCGGCGTGGCGCAGTGGAAGAGTGGCCGTGCGCGACCCGAGGGTCCCTGGTTCAATCCCCACCTAGTACCAACCTCGTCATGTCCGTTGTGTCCTGAGCAAGACACTTCACCCTTGCTCCTGATGGGTGCTGGTTAGCGCCTTGCATGGCAGCTCCCTCCATCAGTGTGTGAATGTGTGTGTGAATGGGTAAATGTGGAAGTAGTGTCAAAGCGCTTTGAGTACCTTGAAGGTAGAAAAGCGCTATACAAGTACAACCCATTTATCATTTATTTATTTATAGTTGTGACGTTGTCACTCGTGTTTTTCCGAGCAGAAACGGGTTTGTACCGCCACTCCCAAAAACATCACCAGTGAAAACATTTAAAGTGTGAGAACATTTTTCCTAATCTAATTAAAAACATGAATACCTTGCTCAGTGTGCAAAGCATACGGTACTTTGTTTTTTATGGCAGTGCATCTGTGATACGCGAGCATTTAAAGCGGAGGAATGATGTCGGACGTCTAACCGAACCCTTGACAAAAAGTGTGCGTTCCGTATTGAGATGTCAAGGGACGTACTTTCTCCCATATTTTTATTACTGTGAGAATGAAAAAAAAAAATCCTTGAAATATCAAAAGATTCCATCAAATGACAACAACTTCACAACAGTCTTCAACAGACTAAGCTAAGCAATGCCAGAGTGCCTTAGCTACTCGACTACTTAGGAACTCTGCTCTCTTGTTGTCTTGTCCCCAAAACACTCATTGTTTATCTAAGTTGTTAAACATAAACATAGTGTGTCCCGTTTTATGATATGACACTACACTTTATGATGGAGACACTACAAAGCTATCCAATAGGCAGTTGTTGATAAAATAACTCTCCAAAGGGTCAAATAATATTTGCTTCAACTCTTAAGTTTTTTCATAAGTGTTCAGTTCAGACATTATGCGGCCATTTAATGCACATGATCACAATATAGGATACAAATATGACCACACTGTTGAAGTGATTGTGTGTTTTGTAAAAACAAAACAAATAATAAAATGTAGCCAGTCATATGAATAAAAGAAAACTATCTCTGCTCTCCTTTTTTTGTCAAAGGAGTTTTCATACTGATGAAGGGTGGAGACATGCTCTATCATAAAGCTGAACACTGAATTGATACTTTTTTAAGTTAAGCACTCTGGATGTCTGTAAAGAAAGGTGTTTATTTTTATTATGGCAAGTTAAACACAAAATATTTTCATTTAAGAAAAATATAAAAAAAAATTCAGTTCATTATGTTAATTTGCACAAAAACTTGACTATTGAGCAATTGGTTTGCATTACATTTGTATTATTCCAAAACCTGCGCATCTGTTGAAATTCTGTTTGGAGTCAAATAGTATAAAATATGTGTGTGTTGATTGTCAGTCATCAAGTCATATAATCAACAAAGTTTTAATCAATGGACTTCTGAAACATATTAAACAATCAAGAATCCAGTTGCCTCCCTTTAACTTTTGCAGATATTGTAAAACTCAGTTTGCACAAATAAGAAAAGGCAGAAATATTTGGTTTGACCAGCCCTGCAAGGCGTCCCTTATTTTTTTTCAGAAAGTTGGCAACCCTACTAACAAGTGTGAGACAAAGTTGTGTGAAAATTAACCTAAACTATTATTTTAGCCAAAGTCAGACAGCTAAACTTGGTCTACCGGGTACATAAATTTTAATACTTTTTTAAAGCACTGTCAATTTGCAACGCAATAAAAAAAAGAACAATAACAAACGCGTATTGCGTGCTTGCTCGCGCGCCCAAACAGACAGAAAGAAACAGACATTAAGCACCAATGCGTTGGTATCATAAGATTAAACATACAATCTAATAGATAGTGTTAATGTTAAATATTATTCAAGGATACAATTCTATACATTGAGTCTATTAGAGGGCTAACACTGCCAGGAGTTAATCAATTGTCAATGTGCCGGTGTGCAGCTTTTTAAACATAATCACAAAATGCTTACCGGTATTTTCTTTTTTAAGGGTTAGATTTGGTGTTTGTTTTTATTGCTGCTATTTTACTTGTTTTTTATACTTAGACAATACTTTTAGTATGTTGCCTTTAATTTCTTTTAAATGGACATTTTATTAGTCATTGAAATTTTTGTCACAGCTGAATGAGCATCACAGATACAGTATAAATACAAACCCCGTTTCCATATGAGTTGGGAAATTGTGTTAGATGTAAATATAAATGGAATACAATGATTTGCAAATCCTTTTCAACCCATATTCAAATGAATGCACTACAAAGACAAGATATTTGATGTTCAAACTCATAAACTTTATTGTTTTTTTGCAAATGATAATTCACTTAGAATTTCATGGCTGCAACACGTGCCAAAGTAGTTGGGAAAAGGCATGTTCACCACTGTGTTACATGGCCTTTCCTTTTAACAACACTCAGTAAACGTTTGGGAACTGAGGAGACACATTTTTTAAGCTTCCCAGATGGAATTATTTCCCATTCTTGTTTGATGTACAGCTTAAGTTGTTCAACAGTCTGGGGGTCTCCGTTGTGGTATTTAAGGCTTCATAATGCGCCACACATTTTCAATGGGAGACAGGTCTGGACTACAAGCAGGCCAGTCTAGTACCCGCACTCTTTTACTATGAAGCCACGATGATGTAACACGTGGCTTGGCATTGTCTTGCTGAAATAAGCAAAGGCGTCCATGGTAACGTTGCTTGGATGGCAACATATGTTGCTCCAAAACCTGTATGTACCTTTCAGCATTAATGGCGCATTCACAGATGTGTAATTTACCCATGTCTTGGGCACTAATACACCCCCATACCATCACAGATGCTGGCTTTTCAACTTTGCGATCCGGATGGTTCTTTTCCTCTTTGGTCCAGAGGACACGACGTCCACAGTTTCCAAAAACAATTTGAAATGTGGACTCGTCAGACCACAGAACACTTTTCCACTTTGTATCAGTCCATCTTAGATGAGCTCAGACCCAGCAAAGCTGACGGCGTTTCTGGGTGTTGTTGATAAACGGTTTTCGCCTTGCATAGGAGAGTTTCAACCTGCACTTACACATGTAGCGACCAACTGTAGTTACTGACAGTGGGTTTCTGAAGTGTTCCTGAGCCCATGTGGTGATATCCTTTACACACTGATGTCGCTTGTTGATGCAGTACAGCCTGAGGGATCGAAGGTCACGGGCTTAGCTGCTTACGTGCAGTGATTTCTCCATATTCTCTGAACACTTTGATGATATTAGGGACAGTAGTTGGTGAAATCCCTAAATTCCTTGCAATAGCTGGTTGAGAAAGGTTTTTCTTAAACTGTTCAACAATTTGCTCACGCATTTGTTGACAAAGTGGTGACCCTTGCCCCATCCTTGTTTGTGAATGACTGAGCATTACATGGAATCTACTTTTTTACCCAATCATGGTACCCACCTGTTCCCAATTTGCCTGTTCATCTGTGGGATGTTCCAAAGAAGTGTTTGATGAGCATTCCTCAACTTTATCAGTATTTATTGCCACCTTTCCCAACTTCTTTGTCACGGGTTGCTGGCATCAAATTCTAAAGTTAATGATTATTTGCAAAAAAAATGTTTAGCAGTTTGAACATCAAATATGTTGTCTTTGTAGCATATTCAACTGAATATGGGTTGAAAATGTTTTGCAAATCATTGTATTCCGTTTACATTTACATCTAACACAATTTCCCAACGCTTATGGAAACGGGGTTTGCAAATAGTCATAAATGGATTAGTCATCTTTGTTGTTTGTAAGCACGTCTAAAAACTTAAGTTGCATTTTAAAGTCGATGGAAGAGCCAATAAATATGTATGCTTTATAATCTCACAAGTTGACTTATTGTTACGCTAGTCGTTGACTAGTTGATTATCAAAATAGTCGTTAGTTGCAGCCCTATTGCTAAGTGCTAAACAAGAAATACAAACTACAAACATAATAAAGCGATCACTTAAGGTACAATGTCTGCTCTCACTGCGATGCCGACTGATAGGATCTTCCCGTTTAGATGAAGAATGAATCATAATCCACACAAAGGGTTAAAAGGAAAAGTTGCTGCCTCCAGACACCGTCTTCGCCGTGTCTTTGTCTCCATCTAAGGGTATACATTGAATGTCATAGATCAACAGCTTCTAGATTTATGACTGAATCTTTCTATTATCCAGATGAGAGGCATCATTTATAAATCTAGAATAACTTTAAGGAGTCTAGACGCCATGATGCAGCATCAGCAGCAGGTCATCGGCCGGCTCAAAGTACAGCAACACCTCTGTTGCTGAACTTTGAGCCGATAATAGAGTTCACTCTCTATTATCGATGCGCTACTAAAAATAGTTTGTCTTCGTTATCGCGTACAACAACAATGTCACTAATATTTGGTTAATATTGTTGGCGGGTTTTGGATGTTATTTAGGGCGAAATAGAGAGCCCCCATTGACTCAATTGTTAGCTGAGTTTTTATTTATTTATTGATTTACGTCTTAGAATGCATTAAAAAAAAAACATGTGTTCACTTTCTTACATAGAGATTGTGAATGATAAACAGCACATCTTTCTAATTTTTGCATATTTCCAGTTTGACTGATCTGCTGATATGGTCAGAGTGCAGAAGCGTTCCCATTGTGACGTCATCCCACCCTGAAGCTACGGGAATTGCCAAAGACATTCGGAGCGGAATACACAAAATGGCTGTCTAAAATTGTGGCATTTTGTGATGTTTGGGCGGTATTTTCAATTACTTTGCAGTTTGGAAATACAGTTAGATATTGTTTAATAGATACAATGAAACACAATTAAGCATATAAAGTCTACTTGTTTTTTCTTTCTACTGGTACTTTAAGTCATAGAGGAGATTTTTAAGCACACAAATTATGTTATTATTCATTAGTGAAGCAATATTTTCAAAGTTCAATTAATCAATCAAAGTTTATTTGTATAGCCCTTAATCACAAATGCCTCAAAAGGCTTCACAAACCACAACCACATCCTCGGATCCGATCCCATATCCGTCAAGAAACCTTGGAAGGGACCGTAGATGTGTTTACTCCCCCACCAGAGCGTCCAGTCCAAAGGGATCAGCAGGGGCACCCTTGTAGACAAGTTGGCAGCGTAGAGATGTCACCAACTGATGCATAGGAGTAGTCCACCCCTGGTAATGTTTACATTACAGCAAGTGCCTCTTCCGCGGAAACTGATCTGTGGGCACCTGATAACCTCTCCACGCAGGAGAGGAGGGCAGAGCAGAAAAGAAAAGCGGCAAATCAACTGGTCTAAAAAAGGGGTCTATTTAAAAGCTAGGGTGCATAAATGAGTTTTAAAACAAGACTTAAATGCTTCTCCTTAGATGGCATCTCCAACTGTTACCGGTAGGGCATTCCAGAGTACTGGAGCCTGAATAGAAAACGCTCGACTGCCCGAAGACTTTTTTTGGTCTCTGAGAATAATTAATAAGCCGGAGTTCTTAAAATGCAGATTTCTGGCCAGGACATATGGTACAATACAATCAGCAAGATAGGATGGGTAGAGACAATCTTAAGTGAACAGGCAGCCAGTGCAGGTCAGCCAGTCAGTGTTGCCAACTCCTCAGCAAAGAAAGTAGCTATTTGCTATCCTAAAAGTTGCTAGAAATCGCAAGATGATGTCATACCCTCATTTGCATAATTTATTGTAATGGACGCTGTAGGAGAGTTACAAAGGTGAGTTTAAAAAAATAAGTATGATTTAGAACTGCAAATTAACTTTCTTCTTTTGATTCTTAATTGTTAAATCAACTGTGTTCTGCATTGTTAAATGTTATAGTATCACCTCTGATCAAAAGAATGGAGGGTTTTGATATTCACTAATTAACCAAATCTAATGGCTGGCTAATTAACATGAACAAAGCAATTGGGACGTTGCAGTGATTTACTTTAGCTTGACATGAAAGTGAATAAATATTTACATTTAAATCTTGCTCTTTAAACCAAGGCAGAAAAAGTGTCAGCTTTGCACATGCTCATTTCATTTGCAGTAATGGAGGCATGTGGGTCTCCTCTCTGCACTGACGGACATGATAAGATAGCTAGCTGGATTTGTCACAGGGAGACACACACATACCCGCTGAGCAAGTGACTGAGGCTGTGTTCAGTAGGCAAATCAAATTCAGTGATTTATTTAAGTGTGACAAAAAATAAACATTTACATTTAAAATTCCAGTTGAACCTTCCGGTGAGTAACTCGGAAATTAGATTTGTCGCTAGTTGCTTTTCACAAAAAATGTCGCTAAGAGGATTGGAAAGTCGCCAGATTTAGCGACAACGTCGCCAAGTTGGCAACACTGGAGCCAATATAGGCGTAATATGATCAAACTTTCTTGTCCTTGTCAAAAGTCTAGGAGCCGCTTTTGTACCAACTGTAATCTTTTAATGCTAGACATGGGGAGATCCGAAAATAATACGTTATCGTAATCGAGACGAGACGTAACCAACGCATGACTAATGGTCTTTAGCGATATTGTGGCGATGAAAGAAGGCTGTTCTAGTGTCACTCTTAATGTTTGACTTAAACGAGGGATTTGGGTCGAAAATAATGTCGATATTTTTCCCAACGTCGCTTTGTATAATTGTTTTGTATTCAAATGTTAAGGTGGTATCCTTAAATAAGAGCTGGCGTCCAGTAGGATCGATAATCAACATTTCTGTTTTCTTGGCGTTAAGGTGCAAAAAGTTGCTGCACATCCATTGTTTGATTTCATTAAGACACGCCTCAAGATAATAGTAATAATAATAATAATGGATTAGATTTTATATAGCGCTTTTCTATTATTAGATACTCAAAGCACTGACAGAGAAGTGGGAACCCATCATTCATTCACACCTGGTGGTGGTAAGCTACATTTGTAGCCACAGCTGCCCTGGGGTAGACTGACGGATTGCTTACGGCCCCTCCGACCACCACCTGTCATTCATTCATCATTCATTCACCAGTGTGAGCGGCACCAAGGGCAAGGGTGAAGTGCAGCGACTTGGATGTCAAGAGGCGGGGAGCAAACCTGCAACTCTCAGGTTTCTGGCACGGCTGCTCTACCCACTACGCCATGCCGCCCCTGAAGATGACTCCAATCTGGCGTGTTGTTCAGCTTTAGGGTCATTTAAAGTTGGGTGTCATCAGCATAACAATGAAAACTAACACCTTATTTGCATATGATGTTGCCTCGAGGCAGCATATAATTTCTTAAGAATGAAGGGCCAAGAACCAAACCCTGTGGAACTCCACCCGTTACCTTAACATACTCCGAGGTCATGTTGTTATTGGAGGTGCACTGTTCAGTAAGATAGGAGATAAACCAAGAAAAGGCTTAGCCTGAAATATCGATGTGTTTTGATACACTCTAATAGAATGTTATGATTGACTGTATCGAAAGCAGCGCTGAGATCAAGTAGCAGCAACATGGATGACGCATCAGACTTGGACTTCCTTTTTATTGTCATTCAAATTTGAACTTTACAGTACAGATAAGAATTAAATTTTGTTACATCAGCTCATGGTAGTGCAGAATAAAAAAGCAATAAGGTGCATATATAAATAAATAAATAGGTTACTGTACAGATAAATATATTGCACTTTTTCATAGGCATCCACGTTTATGGATGTATGTTATATTGTCTTTTTTTATTCCAGCGAGTTAATCCATTTTGGGAGGAGTTGAGGGGATAATTATGATGCGTTCAAGAGTCTTACGGCCTGAGAGAAGAAGCTGTTACAGAACCTGGAGGTTCTGCTTCGGAGGCTGCGGAACCTCTTTCTAGAGTCCAGCAGTGAACACAGTCCTTGGTGGGGGTGGGAGGAGTCTTTGCAGATTTTCTGAGCCCTGGTCAGGCAGCGGCTTTTTGTGATCTCCTGGATAGGAGGAAGAGGAGTCCTGATGATCTTTTCCGCCGTCCTCACCACTCTCTGGAGAGACTTCCAGTCTGAGGCATTGCAGGCTCCAGTCCAGACAAAGATGCTGTTGGTCAGTAGGCTCTCTATAGTGCCTCTGTAGAATGTGGTGAGAATGGGGGTAGGGAGCTGCGCTCTTTTCATCCGACGCAAAAAGTGCATGCGCTGCTGAGCTCTTTTTACAAGAGCTCCGGTGTGTAGGGACCAGGTCATATTGTCAGTTATCTGCACCCCCAGGAACTTGGTGCTGCTTACCATCTCCACCGCTGTGCCATTGATGAAGAGTGGCGCGTGGCTGGACTGGTGCTTCTTGAAGTCAACGATGACCAGCAGCCATAGTTAGCAATAGATCATGAGTACGGTAATTTTTGCGAGGGCTGTCTTAGTAGAGTTACTTGTCCTGAAATTGGACTGAAAAGGTTCAGAGAGATTGTTAGATGCAAAGTGTTGATTTAGCTGCTGTGCAACAATTGTTTCTATCTTTTTTGAGCTAAAGGGAAAGTGCGACACCAGCTGTTAGCTTAGGAGGAAGTCAGAATCGAGGTTAAGTCTTTTGACCTGAGGATGAATAACTGGGAACAGTACCAGAGGAAAGTGATAATTTAATAATAGTTGTCACTGATGGTCCTAATATTACAAACAGCTCATTGATAAGTTTCCCAGGAAATGGGTCAATTAAACATGATATTTGTTTTGTCCCATTTACGAGTCGCAGGAGTTCCTCTGTTATCTTTTCAAAAAGAGAGAGATTATTTTGGTGAGTATTATCCGTAATATGTACACTTGTACCTGCGTTAATAGAACCCAGTTTGAGCTGGGACGTGTTATCGTATGGCGGGGCGATTATATGATCGTGATCGATGATCGCGGTTAATTTGATTTCGATCACGGTGATCAGCTGTTAGCATTTTCACCTTGATCAAACATTGCGGAAATGTCTGTTAGAAGTTATCGCAGTACTAAACAGTAGGGAAGCAACAATGCTTGGTATAATCCTGCACGGAACAATCCGCCTTTATTGCCCGGATCCTGTGTATGTCTGTTGATATGTGTTAGTGTTAGTGTATGTTTGCGTGTCTGTGCGCAATCCCCGTTCCACCTTCGCAAAAGTTGGCACGTCACGCGACGTTCAATTTTCAATCAGTGTTGTGCCTCTTCCCCCTTACACAGCTGGAAGTGCAGCCCAAACGAATAAAATAAAGAATTATGACTATCATTAGCATAGAAATTGAAACACAACCTTTAGAAGAAGGAGCAACTTCAGTGGCACACTTTAGTTTCACTATCTGCTGCGACTCACCAGTAATCTTTGCCCTTAATGCGGACTCACAGGCAGGCAGGCACTGTACGTCTTTGTGACTGAACTACTGTGTTGGTCTTGACTGGGAGAATAAACAACCCCACTAATTTAATCATAAAAAGGCATTTTTATATCTAAATATTTTAATTGAATTTAATTGTCTTTATTGTCATTGTACCAGTACAACAAAATTTGCAGAAATAATTTAACATTAAAAGCATAAAAAAGAATAGGCGAGATCTTTAAAAGACACATTTAACACGACGAGCTTACAAACACACACGAATGCATGCACGCACCCACACACACACGCACACACACACACGCACACACACACGCACATAAACGCACTCACACACACGTACACTTGCACGCAGCTTAAGGAGACAAAACAAAAAACAGTAGGTTGCAGAGACCCTAAGCACATATTGCAGACATTGAACATCCGAGGTAGAAACAGTAAAGTGCAGCACATTTGGTGATTATAAGGAAAAAGGTGGTTTTGAGTACATGTACTTTTTATATTTGTGTTTGTATTTGTGGATTTGTGTATGTTTTGTAACTGGATATGTTTATTATTATTTTACTTTGAACTTTTGAAAAGGACCCCAGGAAGACTAGCTTGGCGTTTGTGCGTCGGCTAATGGGCATCCTCAATAAACAATAAATATATATTTACTATAACACAGATAAAGATTTATAGGAGAAAGTATTTGCGGTGATAAGCCCTGATAGAAAAGCTTATTAGACCGAGCATTTAGAGACCTGAAATGTCCGCCTGATGGTAATAATTCAAAATGTTGGTGACCTGGGTGGGACGAATCCCTTAGAATGTTTTTAGCCCTACTAAGACATTGAGTGCTATACAGTTCTTAATTTTTTGGGCTGTGTTAACAACCCTTTGGAGGGCTTTCCGGTCAGCCACTGTGCAGCTAGCAAACCATACACAGATGCAGTACATCAGTATGCTTTCTATGGAACAATGATAGAATGACACCAAAAGTTTCTGAGTCAGATTGTTATTCCTGACAACTCTCAGAAAGTACAGTCTCTGCTGTGCTTTCTTGATGGTGGTTGTGGTGTTAATGTTTCAAGTTAAGTCCTGCACATCGAGAAACCGGAAATATGTTACCCTCTTCACCTGTTTCCTCCCCGATAAACAGAGACTGAGTGTCTGTTTTGGCTTTCCTCCTGAAGTCTATGGACCAGCTCCTTGGTCTTGGAGGTGTTCAGGACAAGGTTATTGTCTGAACACCACATTGAGAGCTGCTCCACCTCGTCTCGGTAAGCCGACTCATTTCCCCCAGAGGTGAGCCCCATGACTGTGGTATCATCAGCAACTTGATGATGGCGTTGCTCAAGTGTGCGGGGGTGCAGTCATGCGTGTAGAGGGTGTAGAGTAGGGGGCTCAGCACACAGCCCTGAGGCCAGCCGATCTTTATGCCACGGGCTGTGGAGATGTGGGGGCCGACCTTCACCACTTGGGAGTGGTTCGACAGGAATTCCTTGATCCAAAGGCAGACAGAGTTGGATATTCCCAGTTCTAAAAGTTTGGTAGTGCTGAGCTCAAGTCCACAAATAGTAGCCGCGCATAGCTGCCCTGCTGCTCCAGGTGGGACAAAGAGCATCCTCTGTGCACCTGTTCGTTCTGTAGGCAAACTAGTGAGGGTCAAACCTGGGTGGGAGATTTGAAATGATGTGTGTCTGTACCAGTTTCTTAAAGTACTTCATGATGAGTGGGGTAAGTGCTACTGGACGGTAGTCATTAAGGCGGCTGATGGAAGTGATTGGAATGATGGTTGAGGCCTTGAGACAGGGAGGGACGGCACCCTGGGACAGTGACTGTGTAAAAATGGTTGTAAAAACCCCAGCAAGCTGGTCAGCACAGTCCTGGAACACCTGTCACGAGATGCCGTCCAGACCTGTTGCTTTCCTCAGCTTCACCGCCCTCATCATGTGTTTCACCTCATGGTCCTCCACTTTGACAAAGTGACTGCTGTGGGCTGAAAGATGTGGTGTGGCTGTGTCCTATGAGGTTACCTTGAAGCAGATACACTATATTGCCAAAACTATTTGGCCACCTGCCTTGACTCACATATGAACTTGAAGTGCCATCCCATTCCTAACCCATAGGGTTCAATATGATGTCGGCCCATCTTTCGCAGCTATTACAGCTTCAACTCATCTGGGAAGGCTGTCCACAAGGTTGCAGAGTGTGTTTATAGGAATTTTCGACCATTCTTCCAAAAGCACATTGGTGAGGTCACACACTGATGTAGGTCGAGAAGGCCTGGCTCTCAGTCTCTGTTCTAATTTATCCCAAAGGTGTTCTATCGGGTTCAGGTCAGGAGTCTGTGCAGGCCAGTCAAGTTCATCCACACTAGACTCTGTCATCTATGTCTTCATGGACCTTGCTTGTTTGAAGAGGAAGGGGCCTGCTCCAAACTGTTCCCACAAGGTTGGGAGCATGGAATTGTCCAAAATGTTTTGGTATTCTGGAGCATTCAAAGTTACTTTCACTGGAACTAAGGGGCCAAGCCCAACTCCTGAAAAACAACCCACACCATAATTCCTCCTCCACCAAATTTCACACTCGACACAATGCAAACGAGTCTGGGTTTGGCAACCTCCAAACCCAGACTCATCCATCAGATTGCCAGATAGAAAAGCGTGATTCATCACTCCAGAGAACGCGCCTCCCCTGCTCTAGAGTCCAGTGCGATGTTCTTTACACCACTGCATCCAACGCTTTGCATTGGACCTGGTGATGTATGGCTAAGATGCAGCTGCTCGGCCATGGAAACCCATTCCATGAAGCTCTCTGCGAACGGCTAATTGAAAAGGTCATATGAAGTTTGAAGCTCTGTAGCAACTGTGCAGAAAGTCGGCGACCTCTTTGCACTGTGCGCTTCAGCATCCGCTGACTCTTCTGTCAGTTTACCTTGCCTACCACTTGGTGACTGACTTGCTGTTGTTCCCAAACTCTTCCATTTTCTTCTAATAACGCCGACAGTTGACTTTGGAATATTTAGGAGCGAGGAAATTTCACGACTGGATTTGTTGCACAGGTGGCTTCCTATGACAGTTCCACGCTGGAAATCACTGAGCTCCTGAAAGCGGCCCATTCTTTCACAAATATTTGTAGAAACAGTCTCTATGCCTAAGTACTTGATTTTATACACCTGTGGCTGGGACAAGTGATTAGGACAACTGATTCTGATCATTTGGATGGGTGGCTAAATACTTTTGGCAATATAGTGTATTTTTTTATATGTCTGCAAATATTCAACTCCTCTGATATAATATGTACTAAAAACCTCGCAGACATACACTTTGTGGTTAAAACATTTTTTAGTTTGTGGATAAAAACAGTTTGTTCCTGAAATAATCATTAAACTTGTTTTATTTGTTGGTAAATTTTATTTTACACACAGTTTGTTCCTTAAATAATCATTAAACTTGTTTTATTTGTTGGTACTGTACCTTAAATTCAAACTGAACTTTAATGTACTTTTATTAAATATAAACTACAAAATTTAAGTTTAAAAAAACTCCATAATCTTGGTGGGCGTTTGCCAAATACCTGATGAGAAGCTCTGTTGTATACAAGTAATCAAAGAATACAAATAATATTTTGCCGATTGAAAGTGTCGCTTAGTAAATACTAACTTGAAATAAAGTCTTATAGTATTCACTACACCAATGATACTTTGTTTACTGCAGAATGTTTGTGATGACCAGCAAAAAAACAAAATAACTTTGAAAAGAACAAAGTTGTCTTTTCCCCCCAAAATGGGGTTACCTGTACCATTGCACCTTTAGTAAACACAATCATAGATATGAACAAAATTTTAGCATACCGTATGTTACCTTGAGCAAACATGGCGGAAATGTCTGTTTAAAGACACTGGGGTAGTAAATAGATGCAACTGTACACGCTATAAACCTGCACGGTTATCAATAACGCCTATATAATTTGGGAACGATGCCGAGGGTCAAGAGTCTAGCAAGAGTCGTAGTTGTGATAGCATTATTGTTACGGCTGCTAAAGCATTGTTTTTTAGTAGCTTGTTGACAATGGGTCAGAACTTCAAATTTTGTAAGGTAGTGATCAGACATTACTTTAGTGTACGGGAGTACCACAACCTTAGAGGTGGGGACACCCCGGACTAGGGCTATATCGTATTACCGTTGTGATTTGTGGGTTAATTTTTTGTGCAAGGCCACATTTATCAATTATAGTGTATAGCTCCACGCATGGAGGGTCTGTTGGTGTATTCATATGGATATTAAAATCCCCCAATACATTTATATTATCTGCATGGGTCACAAGATCAGCAACAAGCTCTGAGAATTTGCTGATTAAGTCCGAATGTAATCCAGGGGGGCGATAGATCACAGCTAGATGGAGAGGAACCAAAAATATTTAATCTCTATATAAAGGATATTTGTAAAGTTACACAAGACTTAAAGTTAGTATTATTTTCAGACGAGACAACTGCATTTTGTTCAGAAGAAAACACACGGAAGGTAATACAAATAATGACCGAAAAAATTTACAAATTATAACGATGGTTTAACAAAAACAGACTATCTTTGAATCTCAGTAAAACTAAAATAATCCTATTCGGTAACAGTATAAGAGAAAGTCAAACACAAATACAAATAGATGGAATAGACATTGAAAAGTAAAATAATAAAATATTTGGGAGTAATAATAGATGATAAAATTAACTATATAAAATATACAACATAAGGTAGCAAGAAATATTTCAATAATGAACAAAGCAAAAATATGTACCGGACAAAAAAATCACTCCATATTTTTTACTGCTTGCCAATTTTACTTTATTTGAGTTATTGTGCAGAAATACAGGGACGCAACTACAAGATTACACTAACGATGTTACAAAAAAGGTCAGAATAATACACAATGTTGAATACAGAGAACATACAAACACTATGGAATCCAAAATATTGAAATTCAAAGACTTGGTGTATTTGCAAACAGCTAAAATTATGCACAACGCAAACTGTAACCTGCTACCCAAGAATGTACAATGTTTCTCAACAAGAGGAGAAATATAACCTTAGAGAAAAATCTAACTCAAAACACTTGTATGCACGTACAACACTTAAAACCTATAGTATATCAGTATGTGGAATTCAGTTATGGAATGGATTAAGCAAATAAATCAAACAGTGTACTGATATAATCCAGTTTAAGATGCTATTCAAACTACAAGTGTTTACAAAGTACAATGAAGACGACATTAGGTAGACATCTTGATAAGTACCGTATTTTCCACACTATAAGGCGCACCTTCAATGAATGGCCTATTTTAAAACTTTGTTCATATATAAGGCGCACCGCATTATAAGGCGCATAGAATAGACGCTACAGTGGAGGCTGGGGTTGCGAGACCTGTTGTGGCTCAATATTGGTCCATATATAAGGCGCACCGGATTATAAGGCGCACTGTCAACTTTTGAGAAAATTGGAGGTTTTTAGGTGCGCCTTATAGTGCGGAAAATACGGTATTTAAATGAGTTATTAATCTCGTATGTGAATTGTGGTACCTAGAATACATTGATTCAAACAGTTACAATTTGAGAATAAGGAATGATTGCATGTATTCAAAGTTGTTATAAGGGATTGGATTAAATAAGCTTTGCTTCTTCTTACTCCTTTTCGGACATGTTGTAATGAGAAATGGAAATGTGTATTATATGATGTAACATGCTGACATTGTATACATGTTCGAAATAAAGAAACAAAGGTAGCAGTGTAACAGACCTCCTAGTAAGCAGCTCAAATTATATATATGTGTTACTACGTTGGTTAGGGCTCAGGTTGAGGTTTTCATCGGATATTAGTGCGGACCCTCCACCTCTTTTAAGGGGACCAACAATATCTCTATTGACCTCATTAGCATATAGCACTTTGGGAGGCAACGATCTGATGTTTAAAAAGCCCATATTATAGGTAGTGGGCTGTTTTGAGGCATTTTTGGTAATGGTATCCGTAGTACTGATATTAATAACATTACGTCTATTTCGCGTAGTGCGCATTAAATAATTTCGATCCCATCTAGGAATTGATATCTTGGAGATTTTTAGATTATTTGCTTGGTGCTGTGATAGATTTAACGCTTCATAATTTGCCACCTCAGTCGAATTATGTGTACTTCTGACACAGTCACTTGACAAAAAAAAATATCTGAGTAATGTATTATTCTACGAGTAATGCTACATGTGCAGTACTTTTCCAGCCTGGCGCTGGTTAGATCTAACCAAACTGACCCATGCTAACAGGCACTGTAATTGCATGTGCCCAAGCTTGCTCTAGTATAGTTAGTCAAGTGCGACTCAAACATTGATCTATGTTTATAGTGATGGCACCTTCCCGTTTAGGGTAAAGGCTGTCCCTCTTCAGCAAGACTGGTTTTCCCCAGAAGGAGGGCCACTTATTAATAAACGTTAGTCCCCGTTTTCTCCAAAAACTAGCCAGCCACTTGTTAAGTGAGACTAATCTGCTATATCTCTCATCATGGCCTCTCACAGGCGAGGTCATCTTTCTGGCAGGATTACAAGTCCTAGCTAATGTTCCTCATTGTAGTCTCTGACGGTCTCATCCTAGTGTCATTGGAGCCGACGTGTACAACTATGTTTGGTGGTGCAATTACCCTGTCGTACGTATTTTTAGGCCTGTTACGAGTCAGCTACGTAACATTAGCTTCAATGTCGGGTGCTCGGGCCCCGTGAATACACTGAATTGTGGCTGATTTACTAAACTGTATGTTACCCGATAGCTAATGTGTTGTGGCCGGTTCACTGGGGTGTAGAACTTGCTAATGGGCTAAATAAATCTGTTATGTGTCAAAGCCGGTTCACCGTCGCTTGTCAGCCGCTTTGGGCTACTACAAACTGGGCTAGTCAGCTCGCTACTGCTAATGCTAGCAAACGTTTCCGCAGCGTCTAAAGTTACGAAGTTACTCTGCACTACCTGGCGGACAATGCCATCTAGCAGGGTCAACCTATGCCGGGGCGGCATAGCTCGGTTGGTAGAGCGGCCGTGCCAGCAACTTGAGGGTTGCAGGTTCGATTCCCACTTCCGCCATCCTAGGCACTGCCGTTGTGTCCTTGGGCAAGACACTTTACCCACCTGCTCCCAGTTCCACCCACACTGGTTTGAATGTAACTTAGATATTGGGTTTCACTATGTAAAGCGCTTTGAGTCACTAGAGAAAAGCGCTATATAAATATAATTCACTTCACTTCATTTCACAACCTATCCATGAAAAGTGCATGAAGAACAGGATGCCATACTGAGTGAGTGGAAGGTTCCATCTCTGCTACAATGAGATGCCCTGTGTTTTGCCTGACAGGCATGTAAAATGAATGAATAAAACCCTTTCAGTCGAGGACGTTTAAGATATCTACCTACTGGGAATCATAATAATAGGGCCTCTGCTGACCATAAATAGACAATTAGAGAGAAATATTTAAATTTGTTTTGCTCAATTTTCAATCACATACATTCTAATCTGGATTGTTTTCCCTGGCTGCAGTTGACTTGGCAAGGTATTTGCTTCATTGCGCTGTCATTGGATAGTGCAATGAAGACGCAACAAACTCCTTCCCTGTCTCTCATGGACATTGTTTATTGACTTTTGTTGGACTGACTGGCTGTGTTATCGCATTTGCGACAGCACCAAGGTTGTGGAACAGAGACACGCTGCAGGTTTACACACACATATGCATCCACAGAAAATACACACCATCCCCCCACGTACCCCACCACCACATCTTCGATACGGTTTGACGTCAAACGGAGCAGTGCCTCTAGTGGCTGGCAGCTCTTGGCCGGATGCCTGCCCACTCTCTTCTGTTACAAGTCTCATGGTTTCTGTGTCGCAACATGTGTATGTGCTTATCGTGGCTATCAAGTTTTGTACCCCTCCAACCAGAGGAGCCTCGTCTGAGATCTTTTTTTTCCTCCCTATTGCCCGCGTCCACCTTTTGCCCACCTTTTACGAGGTGCTGTTAGTGGCGACCCATCAGCGTTCCTCTTCTGTAGTATAATAGTTCAATCAATCAAAGTTTACTTGTACAGCCCTTAATTACAAATGTCTCAAAGGGCTGCACAAGCCACACCGACATCCTCGGCTCAGATCCACATTAGGGCAAGAAAAAACTCAACCCAATTAGGATGAGAAACTTTGGAAGGGATCGCAGATGTGAGGACCCACCCTTGGGTGACCGGTGCATTGGATGCTGAGTGGATACAGTTAATAACGTGAAAGTCCAGTTCATAGTGAGGCCAGCAGTGGATCCTCTTGTATGTAGACAAGTCCACAGCTTAGAGAAATCATCAACTGATGCATAGAGCAGTGGTCCATCAGTTTAGAGAAATCATCAACTGATGCAGAGAGCAGTGGTCCATCCTGGGTCCCAATTTGGAACAGCTAGCGTCTTCTCCGTGGAAGCTGATGACTTCTCCACGCAGGATAGGGGGGCTGATCAAAAAAGAGAGACGGCAGATCAACTGGTGTAAAAAGGGGACTATTTAAAGGCTAGAGTGTATGAATGAGATTTAAGATGGGACCTAAATGCTTTTACTGAGGTAGCATCTCTAACTGTTCCCAGTAGGGCATTCCCGAATACTGGAGCCCGAATAGAAAACGCTCTATAGATCGCATACATTTTTTGGGCTCTGGGAATCACTAAGAAGCCGTATTTCTTAGAAAGCAGATTTCTGGCTGGGACATACGGTACAATACAATCAGCAGGGGACATACAGTGCAATACAATCAACAAGATAAGATAGAGCTAAACCGTACAGTATTTTATATGTAAATACTAAAACCTTAAAGTCACATCTAAAGTGCACAGGAAGCCCGTGCAGGTGAGCCAGTATAGGCGTAATATGATCAAACATTCTTGTCGTTGTCAAAAGTTCAGCAGCTGTATTTTGTACCAACTGTAATCCTTTAATGCTAGACATAGGGAGACCTGAAAATATACTATCCAGGAATCGAGACGAAACATAACGGACGCATGAATAATGATCTCCGCGTTGGTGGTGGACGAATTGGGACGATTTTTTAAGATATTACGGAGATGAAAGAAGGCTGTTTTAGTATCATTCTTAATGTGTGACTCAAACGAGGGAGTTGGGTCAAAGATAATATCGAGATTCTTTACCGAGTCGCTTTGTATAATTGTTTTGTTGTCAAATGTTAAGGTGATATTATTAAATAAGTGCCGGTGTCCAGCAGGACCGATAATCAACATTTCCGTTTTCTTAGCAGTAAGATGTAAAAAGTTGCTGGACATCCATCGTTTCATTACATTTAGACACGCCTCCAGATGACTACAATCTGGTGTTGGTCAGTTTAAGGGGCATGTAAAGTTGGGTGTCATCAGCATAACAATGAAAGCTAAAGCCGTATTTGCGTATGATGTGTCACCTAGCGACAGCATGTAGATGCTGAAGAGTGCAGGGCCAAGGACCGAACCCTGTCGAACTACGCACGTTACCATAATATGCTCAAAGGTCATGTTATGGGAGACACACTGCATCCTGTCAGTAAGATAGGAGTTAAACCAAGAAAAGGTTTTGATACGTGCCAATAGAATGTTATGATCGACGGTATCGAAAGCAGCGCTGAGATCAAGTAGCAACAACTTGGATGACGCATCAACAGCCATAGTTAGCAATAGATAGAGTGATTAGAGTAGAGTAATTTCCCCTGAAACCAGACCGAAAAGTTTCACAGAGATTGTTAGATGCTAATTGTTCATTTAGCTGCTGTGCAACAATTTTTTTGAGATAAGGGAAGGTGGTTGGTAGTTTACCATTAGACTGAGACAAACTTTTTTGATCCACAAGGGAAACATGAGGTCAGAATCGAGGTTAGGTCTTTTGAGTAGCGGTTGAATAACTGCTGTTTTGAATGCTACGGGAACAATACCAGAGGAAAGTGATAAGTTAATAAAATTTAGCACCGAATGTCCTAAAATTATAAACAGCTCCTTGATAAGTTTCCCACGAAGTGGGTCAAGTAAAAGTGTTGTTTGTTTTGTCCCATTTACGAGTCGCAGGAGTTTTTCGAATGTTCTTTTTTTTTAAAAGACAGATTATTTTGGAGCTCAATATCCGTCGTGCATACATTTGTATATGCGATAATAGAACCCAATTGGAGTTGGGATGCGATATCTTTAATGTCCTTTCTACAAACCCCGTTTCCATATGAGTTGGGAAATTGTGTTAGATGTAAATATAAACGGAATACAATGATTTGCAAATCATTTTCAACCCATATTCAGTTGAATATGCTACAAAGACAACATATTTGATGTTCAAACTGATAAACATTTTTTTTTTGCAAATAATCATTAACTTTAGAATTTGATGCCAGCAACACGTGATAAAGAAGTTGGGAAAGGTGGCAATAAATACTGATAAAGTTGAGGAATGCTCATCAAACACCTATTTGGAACATCCCACAGGTGTGCAGGCTAATTGGGAACAGGTGGGTGCCATGATTGGGTATAAAAACAGCTTCCCAAAACATGCTTAGTCTTTCACAAGAAAGGATGGGGCGAGGTACACCCCTTTGTCCACAACTGCGTGAGCAAATAGTCAAACAGTTTAAGAACAACGTTTCTCAAGGTGCAATTGCAAGACATTTAGGGATTTCAACATCTACGGTCCATAATATCATCAAAAGGTTCAGAGAATCTGGAGAAATCACTCCACGTACGCGGCATGGCCGGAAACCAACATTGAATGACCGTGACCTTCGATTCCTTAGCATCAAAAACCGACATCAATCTCTAAAGGATATCACCACATGGGCTCAGGAACACTTCAGAAAACCACTGTCACTAAATACAGTTGGTCGCTACATCTGTAAGTGCAAGTTAAAGCTCTACTATGCAAAGCGAAAGCCATTTATCAACAACATCCAGAAATGCCGCCGGCTTCTCTGGGCCCGAGATCATCTAAGATGGACTCATGCAAAGTGGAAAAGTGTTCTGTGGTCTGACGAGTCCACATTTCAAATTGTTATTGGAAATATTTGACATCGTGTCATCCGGACCAAAGGGGAAGTGAACCATCCAGACTGTTATCGACGCAAAGTTCAAAAGCTAGCATCTGTGATGGTATAGGGGTGCATTAGTGCCAAAGGCATGGGTAACTTACACATCTGTGAAGGCACCATTAATGCTGAAAGGTACATACAGGTTTTGGAACAACATGTGCTGCCATCTAAGCGCTGTCTTTTTCATGGACACCCCTGCTTATTTCAGCAAGACAATGCCAAGCCGCATTCAGCACGTGTTACAACAGCGTGGCTTCGTAAAAAAAGAGTGCAGGTACTTTCCATGGTCCGCCTGCAGTCCAGACCTGTCTCCCATCGGTAATGTGTGGCGCATTATGAAGCGTAAAATACGACAGCGGAGACCCCGAACTGTTGAACGACTGAAGCGCTACATAAAACTAGAATGGAAAATAATTCCACTTTCAAAGATTCAACAATTAGTTTCCTCAGTTCCCATCGTTTATTGAGTGTTGTTAAAAAAAGGTGATGTAACACAGTGGTGAACATGCCCTTTCCCAACTACTTTGGCACGTGCTGCAGCCATGAAATTCTAAGTTAATTATTTTTTGCAAAAAAAAAAAAGTTTGAACATCAAATATCTTGTCTTTGTAGTGCATTCAATTGAATATGGGTTGAAAAGAATTTGCAAATCATTGTATTCCGTTTATATTTACATCTAACACAATTTCCCAACTCATATGGAAACGGGGTTTGTAATGAGTTCAATTTTCTTGGTAAAAAATTGCATAAAGTCATCAGCCTACTGGGAGAAGTTTCTTGGGTTAGCGACGCTCTTGCGTTAAACTAATATTTACGATTGTTTTTTTTGAGACTGCTGAGATTTGAGTAGTAATTAGTTTTAGCTGTGGTAAGAGCATATTTTCAAGTTATTAAACTATCACTCCATGCTTGATGGAAAACTTAAAGTTAGTCGCAGGCCATTTGCGTTCCAGCTTTCTGAACAAGGGGGCCTTTCAGGGGCCTTTTTTAGCTTTAGCGGTTCTATACTATTAATGTCGTTGCGCAGGGAATCGTTAAAGTTGTTAATGAGGTTATCAATATAGCCCACATAATTTGGGAATGATGCCAATACCAAGGACAAAAGGCCAGCAAGAGTCGTATTTGTGGCAGCGAATAATGTGGCTGCTGCTAAAACATTTGTTGTTAGTAGTTTGTTGACAATGAGTCAGAGTTTCGAAGTTTAGAAGGTAGCGACCGGACATTACTTAAGTGTACGGGAGTACCATTACTTTTGAGGTGACACAAAGATTAGATTTATCGTATTACCGATGCAATGCGTGGGTTCATTTATTATATGTGTAAGACCACAGCTATCAATTATTGTCTGGAACGCCACGTACGGAGGGTCTGACGGGGTATTCATATGGATGTTAAAATCACCATTATAATTATATTATCTGCGTGCGTCACAAGATCAGCAAAAAGCTCTGAACATTCGCTATATAACAGCCAGATAGAGAGCTAGTGGTGTGACAGACCTCATAGTTAGCACCTCAAATGATTTATATGTATTACTTAGGTTAGGGCTAAGGTTAAGGTTTTCATTGGATATTAGTGCAACCATTTTAGGGTGACGGGCAATATGTGCACTTGTATAGTTAGGAGGAGATGCCTCGTTAAGTGGGAAAAATTAATCTGGTTTTAGCCAAGTTTCACTGAGACCAATGACGTTAAGATTGTTGTCTCTCGTGACCTCATTAACTAATAGTGCTTTGGGAGGCAATGATTTGATGTTTAAAAAGTTAAGTTAAAGTTAAAGTACCAATGATTGTCACAATCAATCAATGTTTACTTATATAGCCCTAAATCACGAGTGTCTCAAAGGGCTGCACAAGCCACAACGACATCCTCGGCTCAGATCCCACATCAGGGCAAGAAAAAACTCAACCTAATGGGAGAACAATGAGAAATCTTGGAGGGGACCGCAGATGTGGGGACCCCCCCACCCCCGGGCGAACGATGCAATGGACGTCGAGTGGATCTAGCATAGTATTGTGAGAGTCTAGTCCATAGTGGATCTAACATAATAGTGAGAGTCCAGTCCATAGTGGGGCCAGCAGGACACCATCCCGAGCATACACAGGTCAGCAGCGCAGAGACTACCCCAACCGATGCACAGACGAGTGGTCCACCCTGGGTCCCGACCCTGGACAGCCAGCGCTTCATCCATGGCCACCGAACCTGTGCCCCCCCCCCCCCCCCCCCCCCCCTCCTCCACGAAAGAGAGGGGGGCAGAGCAGAAAAGAAACGGCAGATCAACTGGTCTAAAAGGGGGGTCTATTTAAAAGCTAGACCGTTAAGATTGTTGTCTCTAATGACGTCATTAACTAATAACGTTTTGGGAGACAATGATCTTATGTTTAAAAAGCCCATATTATAGGTAGTGGGCTGTTTTGAGGAATTGTTGTTAAAGTTATCCATAGTAGTATTATTAATAATGTTGCGTTTATTTTGCTTAGTGCGCTTTAAATAATTTAGACCATATCTAGGAATTGACATGACGGGAATCTTCAGATTGTTTGCTGGGTGCTGCGATACACTGAACGCATCATAATTTGCCACCTTAGTAGAATGCATGTCCACCTCTGGCACAGTCACACAGCTCATTATAGGTAGTGGGCTGTTTTGAGGCATTTTTGTTAATTGTTTACGTAGTACTGGTATCAATTGTGTGCCTTAAAGGCCTACTGAAACCCACTACTACCGACCACGCAGTCTGATAGTTTATATATCAGTGATGAAATTTTAACATTGCAACACATGCCAATACGGCCGGGTTAGCTTATTAAAGTGCAATTTTAAATTTTGCGCCGAAATATCCTGCTGAAAATGTTTCGGTATGATGACGCCAGCGCGTGACATCACGGATTGTAGAGGACATTTTGGGACAGCATGGTGGCCAGCTATTAAGTCGTCTGTTTTCATCGCAAAATTCCACAGTATTCTGGACATTTGTGTTGGTGAATCCTTTTCAATTTGTTTAATGAACATTGGAGACAGCAAAGAAGAAAGCTGTAGGTGGGAAGCGGTGTATTGCGGCAGGTGTTGTGCCGGATAACGCTACCCCACCGTAGAATGCACCCCTTTACTGTTGCGCCGGATAACACAGCCGGTGTTTCATTGTTTACATTCCCGAAAGATGACAGTCAAGCTTTACCATTGGCCTGTGGAGAACTGGGACAACAGAGACTCTTACCAGGAGGACTTTGAGTTGGATGCGCAGACGCTGTACCGTGAGTACGCATGCAGCTGCGGCTTCTAAACATTTGATCGCTTGCCCATACGTGCGTGCCGCTATGTGCATGTCACGTACGTAACTTTGGGGACTTTGGGGAAATATATGTGCTGTATGAACTTTGGGGAGGTGAACAGTACTTTGGGCTGTGGGATTGAGTGTGTTGTGCAGGTGTTTGAGTTGTATTGGCGGGTTATATGGACAGGAGGGGGGAGGTGTTTGTTATGCGGCATTCATTTGTGGCATATTAAATATAAGCCTGGTTGTGTTGTGGCTAATAGAGTATATATATGTCTTGTGTATATTTACTGTTTTAGTCATTCCCAGCTGAATATCAGGTCCCACCCGCCTCTCACAGCATCTTCCCTATCTGAATCGCTCCCACTGCCCTCTAGTCCTTCACTCTCACTTTCCTCATCCACAAATCTTTCATCCTCGCTCAAATTAATGGGGAAATCGTCGCTTTCTCGGTCCAAAACGCTCTCGCTTCCGGTGGCCATGATTGTAAACAATGTGCAGATGTGAGGAGCTCCACAACCGGTGACGTCACGCGCATATCGTCTGCTACTTCCGGTACAGGCAAGGCTTTTTTATCAGCGACCAAAAGTTGCAAACTTTATCGTCGATGTTCTCTACTAAATCCTTTCAGCAAAAATATGGCAATATCGCGAAATGATCAAGTATGACACATAGAATGGACCTGCTATCCCCGATTAAATAAGAAAATCGCATTTCAGTAGGCCTTTAAATAATTTCGATCTCATCCAGGAATTGATATGGCGGGGATTTTGAGAATATTTGCTTGGTTCTGCGATAGATTTAACTCTTCATAATTTGTCACCTCAGTAGAATGCATGTCTACCTCTGGCACAGTCACTACAGAAAAAACATTATGTGAGTAATGTATTATTCTACAAGTAATGCTATTTGTGCAGGGATTTTCCAGCATGGTGTCCATCAATCTCTCTCGGAAGCAGGGGGCCCGAGACAAATACTCGATGCCGAGACATCTTTCTCGTGAGATTAAAAATCCTAATTATCTTCCTTTTTGTAATCTCTGACTGTTAGGACTGCCTGTTCCATAGCCGACATGTACAACCATGTTCATGTACCTAGTGGTGCGATTAGCCTGTCGCACTTGTTTACTAGGCCTACAAGCTTCTGGTTGAATTTTTGACCACTCCTTGACAAAATTGGTGCCTCACCTCTTCTCTTCCAAACATATTGCTGGGTATTGTGGCCAAACAACTACATTTTTGTTTCATTGGACCACAGAACTTTCTTCTAGAAGGTCTTATGTTTGTCCATGTGTTGTCAGATGAAACAAAAATTGCTGTATGTATACTTTTGACCCAGCAGATTTGGTCACATTTTCAGTAGACTCATAATAAATTAATAAAAGAACCCAACTTCATGAATGTTTTTTGTGACCAACAACTATGTGCTCCAATCAATCTATCACAAAAAAATAAGAGTTGTATATATATATATATATATATATATATATATATATATATATACATATATATATGTATATATGTGTATATATATATATATATATATATGTATTAGGGCTGCAACTAATGATTAATTTGATAATCGATTAATCTGTCGATTATTACTTCGATTAATCGATTAATAATCGGATAAAAGAGACAAACTACATTTCTATCCTTTCCAGTATTTTATTGAAAAAAAACCCAGCATACTGGCACCATGTTCTGGACATTGGGGGTGCAGCATACAGCAATAATAACACAGAAATGTAACTCATCAGATCAGAACTGAATCAAATATTGTACACGTTTCTGTTGTGAATAATAAAGGATTTATTTTAGGCTGCCTCTGAATAATAGCATGAAATATTCCAGCACCTTCATAACATTTAGTTATAATAAAGCGTCACTCAAATCTAAATATATTTATATAGCTTTATCGGGCCCGGCTACATTGAACCATTATGAAACCAACCTGAGATATTTCTGTCCGTTACATTTATTTCCAAATTGGTAACCGTGCGTTTTCTCTCTCAAAACGGAGTCAAATGTGCCGGAGACACATTATCAGCCCCGCGTTGCAATAAAGACATAACGTTAACGTTACTCACAAAAAAGCTGAACTCATGAATGCTTGTTGCCACTATGGACTTAAAAAGTTACGTACTGTGAGTTTTTCCCTTCATCCATGGCTCCAACATGTTTCCTTTTCAGGTGC